>NC_068307.1:28247446-28311230 GCF_025860055.1 Xyrauchen texanus
ACAGAGAGTGGAGAGAGACAAAAAGTGGTGTAACATGTGCTCTCTTAGGTTCATTAAAGACCAGACGTGCTGCTGCATTCTGGATCATTTGGAGAGGTCTAATAGCACATGCAGGAAGGCCTGCAATGAGAGCGTTACAGTAGTCCAGTCTAGTTATGACAAGGGACTGAACGAGCAGTTGTGTGGCATGTACAGAGAGGAAGGGTCTTATCTTCCTGATATTGTAGAGTGTAAATCTACATGATCTTGCAGTCTTTGAAATGTGGTCAGTGAAATTTAGCTCATCATCAATGGTTACCCCTAGATTTCTGACCGTTTTGGAAGGTGAAACTGTAGTTGGACATAGCTGCACAGTGATGTTGTGTTCAACAACAGGGTTGGCTGGAAAGACAAGGAGTTCGGTCTTGGCTGGGTTGAGTTGAAGGTGGTGTTCCTTCATCCAGGCTGAGATGTCTGCCAGACAGGTAGCGATTCGAGCGGTCACTGTGGTGTCGTTGGGCTGGAAAGACAAGTAGATTTGCGTGTCATCAGAATAGCTGATAGATAGATAGATAGATAGATAGATAGATAGATAGACAGACAGACAGACAGACAGAGAATAGATAGATAGACAGAGAGTGGAGAGAGACAAAAAGTGGTGTAACATGTGCTCTCTTAGGTTCATTAAAGACCAGACGTGCTGCTGCATTCTGGATCATTTGGAGAGGTCTAATAGCACATGCAGGAAGGCCTGCAATGAGAGCGTTACAGTAGTCCAGTCTAGTTATGACAAGGGACTGAACGAGCAGTTGTGTGGCATGTACAGAGAGGAAGGGTCTTATCTTCCTGATATTGTAGAGTGTAAATCTACATGATCTTGCAGTCTTTGAAATGTGGTCAGTGAAATTTAGCTCATCATCAATGGTTACCCCTAGATTTCTGACCGTTTTGGAAGGTGAAACTGTAGTTGGACATAGCTGCACAGTGATGTTGTGTTCAACAACAGGGTTGGCTGGAAAGACAAGGAGTTCGGTCTTGGCTGGGTTGAGTTGAAGGTGGTGTTCCTTCATCCAGGCTGAGATGTCTGCCAGACAGGTAGCGATTCGAGCGGTCACTGTGGTGTCGTTGGGCTGGAAAGACAAGTAGATTTGCGTGTCATCAGAATAGCTGATAGATAGATAGATAGATAGATAGATAGATAGATAGATAGACAGACAGACAGACAGACAGACAGACAGACAGACAGACAGATAGATAGATAGATAGATAGATAGATAGATAGATAGATAGATAGATAGATAGATAGATAGATAGACAGACAGACACAAAGACAGACAGTTAGATAGATAGATAGATAGATAGATAGATAGATAGATAGATAGATAGATAGATAGATAGATAGATAGATAGATAGATAGATTGATAGAAAGAAAAGACAGACATATAGACAGACAGACAGACAGATAGATAGATAGATAGATAGATAGATACATAGACAGATAGATAGGATACATACATACATCGATAGACAGAAAGATAGACAGACAGACATATAGATGTAAGACTAAATATATATATGGCCAGTTAAATGGACAGCCTTTGTTGTCTCTCATCCGTGTCTAGAAAAGCACTTCATAAATTAAATGAATTATTACTATTATTAATGTTATTATTAGTAGTATTATAGTTTTCTTGTTATTATCCTTATAAGTCCATCAATACAATTTTCTCGTGTTACTGTATAATTCCACCTGAATTATTCACTTTAACACTGTGCTTGCAAAATTTAGAATGACATTAAAAATAACGAGCGATCGTTCCCAAACTTTGCGCACGCTATCGGGGTCTTTCCACGAGAAACATATTACACTTTTGTGTGTCCCGCCCCAGTGGAACCCGTTTTATTACAGTCCAGATATGCTTAATATAGGCGGCATGCTTAATATGGAGTGGTGGTGGCGTAGTGGACTAAAGCACATCACTGGTAATCAGAAGATTGCTGGTTCGATCCCCACAGCCACTACCATTGTGTCCTTGAGCAAGACACTTAATCCAAGTTGCTCCGGGGGAATTGTCCCTGTAATAAGTGCACTGTAATTCGCTTTGGACCATATATGATGCGGCCATAGCGAAGCCCAGAATCTCCGCGAGCGTACCTCCCAGAGTCACGGGGCCAATGCTGGTCTTCTCGGCAACCCCCAGGCCCAAACAGAACAGCAGCCACCCACAGACAAACATTTTTCTATAGACTGACATTGTATGGACTGCCGCCCAGCGGCAGGGGCTAAGCTGTTACCACGTGCTGGTGGTTGGGAGCAGAGGGATTCAAGCCTTTAAGTTGAATTTTTACACTTTGAAGGGTCGTTACAAATGTAAATCTTCGGGCGCTCCCTAGACGTTTACAATTCGAGAGCTCGCTGGTGGATTGTTCCCTTCAATCGATTCCTTGAGTTTTCTTCAGTTGGTCTTAAAAAAGGCTTTGAATTGTGAAAACCCGTTGCAAAACCACAAAGTTACAATTTGAACTCACCGGAGCCTCAGCCATTTCACGTATCGCTATTTATTGTTATTATATTGTTTTTAAAGCTCCTCTTGTCATAATAAAATTCATCATCCCTTCACTTGTCAACTCATTTCTAAAATGCAATGGTTATCCGGCTTCATCAAGTTGGACACGTTGAGAGTTGCAATGTCAAGTCACTTTTTCTGGTTGACTGTAACTATCTATATTATGTCTTTTATGGTCATAAAAAACAAAAAAATCATTGAAAAGTCAAAAAATGCTTCCATTGTTCAACCTTATATAGATTTAATTATTTATTTTTTTCTCCCTCTGGCTTTTGCTTTTTTTATAATTGTTGTATGTGTGTTTTTAAAAAAATGTTTTGCAATTTTTTACACAGTTTCATGTAAGACCTTGGCATGATTATTAATAAAATAAAATAAATAACTAATAATAAAAAAATTATCTTTAAGGAAATCTGAATTGATGGATTGTTATTGTAATCGATGACTCAGCGATTGAACCGCGAATGGGCTTTATTGGATTTTGCAGATTTCATTTCAAAGGACAAAACGCCCCTAACAAGTGTGTCATCTCATTATCGTGGCAAGATTCGATGCCGTTTGTATTCTTAAAGTTTTCAAGTCCTTCGGTTATTTTCTGATGCATTTGTTTTTGGAACAATTTCTTTAATATTTACTGGACTCAAGTCTGCTCTGCTCGCAACAAAATAATCTCCTCCTCACAAGCATGGCCCGATAAGTTTCATGAAATGATAATAATAATAAAGGATTGAGTTTATCCCACCCAACAATTCCTACAAAAACATTTCAGCGTTCTTGTGAAAAATGCGTTCATTACCACAGTCGTATTCATGCAAATCTTAAAGACCTGCATGTGACTTTTTTAAACCACTCACAACCTACGTGCAAAAGACTCTTCTACCTTTTCAGCGCTACATTTCCATTGCTCTCTTCTTGTGTTCATCTCTCCTCGTCACATGAAAGCAGACGGAATTCTGAATTCGATGACACCAAGCTTGGCAAAATCGGACCGACCGTCCTAAAGATTTATCTGTGAAACAATCCAGCCAATCAGATTCAATATGCAAATGAGGGTGGACATAATGAGGGTGGAAGTCGTAATTACCTCTATACCTTACCCTAACCCTAACCCTAACCCTAACATAACCTAAACCTAACACCTAAACCCACTCAAAACTTAACCTAACCCTAATATAACCTAAATCTAACACCTACACCCACTCTAAACTTAACCTAACCCTAACCTAACCCTAACACCTAAACCCACTCAAAACATACCCTTACACCTAAACCTACTCTAAACCTACCCTTACACTTATAACCCTTTTAATTTAAAACCTACAATTTGTAACCCCCACCTGACGCAACCCTAATTATTTAAACCCTGGGTATGTTGGTGCAGCATGGATTGGGTGGACGGGGCTTTCTGCCTGATCCTCTTGCCGGAACTTTGGGCCCGCGGGAAGCGACCAGTTGAGAGAAGGCCTGTGCACAACCGGGCCTGGATTTAGGATTTTACAATTTCCTAACCTATCCCTAACCCTAACCCTAACCTAACCTAAACTAATCTAACCTAACCCACCTTAACCCTAACATATTGAGAATTGCACTGTGCAAAACTGCTAAAAAGTGGATTTTTTAACACAGAATAACAGACAGTTTCAATGCTGAACCATTAATGGGCGTCCATGTACGAACAGCCGTTCATTTGAAATATGAATGATTTATCAATAAAATTGAAGTTTACAAACACTTGCAAAAGAAATCTAACAGGAAAAATACAAACTATGTACCTGTTCATATTAGTTAGTTATGCTGCTTAAAATCTTTATTTTACAGCAATGTTTTTAAAACACGATGATTTTATATATATATATATATATATATATATATATATGACCAGTTAAATGGACAGCCTTTGCTGTGAATTTCTGCCTCTCATCCGTGTCTAGAAAAGCACTTCATAAATTAAATTAATTATTATTAATGTAATTATTATTATTATGGTTATTCTTGTTATAATCCTTATTATTCCATCAATAAAACTTTTCTTGTGTAATTGTATAATTCCACCTGAATTATTCACTTTAATACTGTGAATAATTCTCTTGGAAGGAGTTGTGGGACATGGAAGCATTTCGAAACAGCTTCATTATACGAGCCACATATAGATGTCCTGCCATCACCCAAAAACCTCAGCCAATGGTACGGCGAAGGCCCTACATGCCCACCCTGTCCATCCCCAGCAAACCTGAAGCACATTCCCGTTGGCTGCAAGACAAGCCTTAAACAAGGCCGCTACACCTGGCGGCACAACCAAGTGCTGAAGTGTCTAGCAGCTACGTTGGAGAGTAGACAGACAGCCATTAATGCTCAGCCTTCTCAGTCATCCCATCCTGCATCGGCAAGAGAGTTTGTTCGGGAAGGTGCAAAGCAACCCAAGGCTGGCACTTCAAAACCAGAGACTCACATTGTATAAACTGCCATCCAGTGGGTGGAAACCATAATGGGCCTATGTGAAATTAGTACATTTTAGGCTGCCATGTTGGCTACGAACGAGCGATCATTTCCAAACTTTGCACACGCTATCATGGTCTTTCCACGAGAAACATATTACACTTTTGTGTGCCCAGCCCCAGGGGAACTCATTTTATGACAGTAAAACTAAGCTTAATATAGTCAGACCTCTATTAAGCCTCTGTGAAATGAGTATGTTTTAGGCCGCCGTGTTGGCTACGAACGAGTTATCGTTCCCAAACTTTGCACACGCTATCGGTGTCTTTCCATGACAAACATATGACACTTTTGTGTGCCCAGCCCCAGGGGAACCCATTTTATTACAGTAAAAATATGCTTAATATTGTCGGGCCTCTATTAAGCCTCTGTGAAATGAGTATGTTTTAGGCTGCCTTGTTGGCTACGAACGAACGAACGTTCCCAAATTTTGCACACGCTATCGGGGTCTTTCCACAGGACACATATTACAGTTTTGTGTGCCTAGCCCCAGGGTAACCCATTTTATTACAGTAAAAACACACTAAATTGACAAAGGCCTATATAAAATAATTACAGTGTGCCGAAAGCCTGTTTATTCTATTATCCAAGAGAACCCATTGACTTCTACTGTCATCCTGCCAAGGAAAGCATGGCATTTCTGCTTGGCACCGCTGCGGTCAGGAAAGCACTGCCACTAGCATGTCAGGGAGTCAATTTACCTGATCGAGCTTCCTCACAGACTGTGTCTGATCGCATGGCTGCCTGTCGGTGCATCACAAAATGGGTGGTTTTCATCTCTATATCCCATAACCTAACCTAACCCTAACTAACCTAACCCTAAACCGATTAGTTAGGGTTAGAAGTTTTTGCAGCCTCCGGTTGTCTTGGTAAGGATGAAGTCTGTTTGGCTTTGTAAAAACTTTTAGGGGGTTATCTCTGGTTAGGGTTAGGTGCTTGATGATTGGCTTGATGCTTTGGCATCCGCCAGCCATAGCCTTCGAGATAAGACCCTTCTCAGTCTCTTCTAGGGCAGCCTGTGGATACCTTGCAGTGTTAACGATCAGGTTTGGCTGAGTTGAGAATCACGTGAGTAAACTTATGGGGGGCAGCTCTTTTACTGGTTAATAACACCACCATTGCAACAGTACATTTTTGCACAACACGGCATTACACAAACCTACCTTGTTTTTTCCAGTTTTGATAGTCTTCGGGGCATAGTGGGGTGGAGGGGCAGCTATTGGACAGCTTTTTTCCACTGAGAAAGATGATCTTTACCCTTGTTTATACAATAACTTTTTAGAAATAGCACAAGCCGTGATACTATTTCTGAAGTGAAATATTTGAATTATTTACATCCGCCAGGGGTTGGAGGACTCTCTGCTGCCTGCCCGAGGAGGAGTGGCAGTCATCTGCCAGAGGCTGGTGGAGTGGTCGAGGACCAAGCGATGGCGTGTCTGGGAACCGGCAAGCAATTTTTTCTCTCTCTCATTGTTGCTCTACCTTGCTCTTTCCCTCTCCTCTTTTCCCTCCCCTTGTCTCCCTCCCAGGTCTTGAGGAAGGTGGGCCCCCCCCCCCCTTTTTAAAGAAATAGGATGACATGAATTCTTATTAAATGTGTATTTTATTATCATCATTAATAATAGTATCTCTTTAATGAACAGTGCAGGTTCAGATCAAAAGAGAAAAAAAAAATCAAAAACAGGCGGTAATCAGAAACGTATTATTTAGTATGTGATTGGTGAAAGTGCCAGAGACAAATTCTGTGCTATATTATTATTAATATTATTATTATTATCCTTATTTTATCAGTAATATCAGAAATTTTCATAAAATAATTTGCCACTCGCTTGGAAAATCCAAACTGTTTTTTTTTTTTTATCATTAATGTGGCTAGATTGTCTTCAACTTTATTATAATTGCAATTTATATTTACACAATAAAATGAAATACAGAAACACAAACTGATAAAATATGAAAATCAAAATAATAAAATAGAACAGAAATAATCTGCTTGGTTGCCTCTCAGGTCAGTCAATGATTTTGAGAGAAGCTTGCCATCAACAGAAAATATTTCAAACATCAAATAATTTATGATAATGTGGCAAGACCCTGTTTTTTCACCACATATGTAAGTTACACATTTTTGCATATTGTCTGTTGTTCATATTAAAAACCATACTGACAAAAAAAAAAAAACACTGTGAACAACAAATGGTCTGATGGTGCAATTGTTGTTCTGTATAGATTGTTACACATTGTTTTCTTTCTTTTTTACTGGGACCTATGTATATCCAAGTTTGTCTCTAAAACTGCACTAGTTCCTGGTTCAGTGACCCATGATATCTTGGACTCGGCAGAGCATCTGACGAGGCAAAATCAATGTAACAATCACTAATTGCCAGCTTTGGTTTCACTTCATTTACGTTAAGAGCTTGGAGTTAAGCCTTTAATTAGATTAATAGTGAGGCTTTAGTACATTGTGGATAACTGGTTTGACAGGGATGGAGCTTTACACATCTCAGAACTTGTGCAGTGTGCACAACAGGACATCTTCATAAATAAATGCTTAGACAGTCCAGCATATAAGAGATGGACTGACTATCTATCTTCATATTTGCTTTTCCCATAGTATATTTTCATTAAGCTGTAGAGCTGCCTCTATTTACGGACTGATCCAGTATTTGGGTTAAAATATTGGCCTAGGTCTGCTCTTAAGCCTAAGGACAGTGTCTTCAATCACTACAATAAGCAATAAGACGTGGAAAGCTTTAGACTAATGAGGTGCAGAGAGGAAATGATGTTATGGCAATACCTTACAAACAGGATGTGAGAGAATGCAGTTCTGATGCAGTGCCACTCTAAACCCGTAGGTGGCCTTTAGATGTGGAACAGGAGGCACTACAGTGGAGGTTAACTTGTTTTAATGTACAGTGAAGAAAATAATAATATTTTTGATTAGAGATATACATTTGATTATTAGCAATTTTCCATTCTGAAATGTGTGTGTGTGTGTGTGTGTGTGTGTGTGTGTGTGTGTGTGTGTGTGTGTGTGTGTGTGTGTGTGTGTGTGTGTGTGTCTGTATATATACACACACTCCGGAATGACACCATAGTTGTGGGGAAGATAAAAGTTAATATATTAATTTACCCCTGATCATCCATTTGAGTCATTTTAAAAATACTATTGTCATAGTTTTCTCTTAAAGGACATTAATAGATGAGCCCAATTCATCTCTTTGATGTCTCTATTCTATTATGAATGAAATGCGACTAAATTATGTCTTTCCAAGCTAATTCTTTGTTACAAAAATATATTTGTCTTTTAAAATAATATACAGTTAATTAATGTTGAAAATTCTTACTATCAAGCTTAACATCAAAGCTGTTTTTCCCCTCTTCTTTTTAATATAAAGTTTCAATATCTAGAGAGAGAGAGAGAGAGAGAGAGAGAGAGAGAGAGAGAGAGAGAGAGGAGAGAGAGATACTAGAGTGTCATGATGAAATCTATTTTTCTTCAGTGTTCTCTGCCTGGCTGTTCATTCAGGAAGGAGAAGCACGTTCAGGCCTCAGGATAATTTGCATAATGGAGATTTTCTTCAAAGTAGCTCTTAGATCTCATCAACTGACCGAAACAAAAACATAAAATAATTTTGTAAACAAAAGTTGCTCTCTCAAAGAAAACATTACAAAGCCACAAATCATATTATGATTTAGAAAATAAGTATTGTTTCAAATCAAGAGAAAAGTACAACAGCTCAGTCTTTACTCTTTGCATGTCTACATCATTTTACAATTAGATCTAAAAAAGTTTGGATGGTAAAAAATAAAACAAAAAATGGACACCATAACTAAAAAATACCAGTGCTACAAAGAAATTGCAAATATATATACAAGACCCTGTGTTCATTGAGAGTATATATGTGAGTTTTCTGTGTAAGAATGAAACAGAATGAGCTTTGCAAGTTTTCTTTCATTTCATCCTCCTCAATGCCTCTGTTATGATTTCACATGAGTCGCATGGTGACTGTGTCAGAGTTATAGCCTTAATATTTAAAATCCCTGTGAATCTTGGTGCATGTCAACAGCAGCAGGCATTGGTTTGATTTTAAGGGTCTTACGTTCTATTAGCATTCAACTAATAAAAATGTCTCTTTCCTGATGATGTCACCAGATGACGCTGGAGATGCTGGTTTCTCGGGGCAACAGTGGCAGCATTGCATTATTAATGTGTTGCTCTTCTATTGCCTGCTGCTGTTCACGAGGTGTTTTCCCCCGTGGTCGCTGTCCGTTCAGAAGTGTCATTGGGATGTTGCAGTAGGTGTGCTGGTTGCCTATTGATGAAAGGGGTGGGAGGGTACCAGACGAAGGTATGTCGTACTCGTAGCTTCTGTAGTAATGCTTTTGTCGCAGCTGCGTGTGGTATGTGTTGTGGAAAGTAGAGCGCAGCTCTGGGTGTGCAGTCGCCATGGCGGTGGAAGTTGCTGCGGCCATAGACATAGCGGAGACGGTCTGCAGCTCGCCGAAGGGTCCCTGCTCGCTCACATCCAGCACCTGCTCATGCGAAAGCTTGGGCTCTGGATGCTTAAAGGGCATTTCATACTGAAGCTGTTTCCAGAACTTGGAGTTTAGTTTACTGCTCTTTGGTCCAGGCCACTTGATCACCGTCAGAAGTTTGATGGTGTGTTTGAGAGCTTCAACTTCCTGATAGTTCATGATCCCTCGCAGCTCTGCACATTCGATGAGAATAACTTTAATTTCTCCAGTAACCAACATGTTCCTTAAACGCGTCTCCAGCTCAAAGATGCTCCAGCCACGTCGCACCACGTAATTGGGTGTCATAACGATGATGAGACGTTTACTCTGGTCAACACAGCGAGTGACATCCTCAATGTATGCTGAGAGAGAAACAGGAAGAAGTTCTTAAAATACAGCTAAATATATAATTTTTTTCTTTTTATTGAATTCATCCAGACATCATGCAAATTAAGCAGAATACTCAAATCTTGTTTTGGCTAATTATTGCTGTAAAGTTAATTATTGCTGTTATTGTTATTAAGCAAGTATGTTTGTTGCAGAGTACAACTCTTTAAAAGGAACTTCATTAAGAGGATAAATAAAAACAGTAGCATAACTCAAATATTGAACACACACTGATTTCTGAAACACTGAAAATGGGAAAAAGACAAAACAAAACAACATCAAACATAAATTCTGCCCTGAACACATGAAGCCTAATACTTTGAATAAAAGCCTGAGGAAGTTCTTAGCATTTTTATATTCACCTAAAAAACGTTGTGAAAAAAGAATTATTGTCTCACTATTCTGGCCTTAAACTGACAAACAGGGCTATAAATCACTTATTTTTTTTATACATCTGATACAGTTCCAGCATCAAAACAGCTTTAATCTGAACAAGTGAATTAGGAAACAAGGAGTCAATGAAAGACAGTCTGACTTGCGGGTGATCTGTGCCATTGCGTTACAATACTGTCACATTGTCTATTTCAAAAGGTCCTTATTGTGGCCATTTATGATTAATTGAATAATCAAGCTCTATCTCTGCATGTCAATGTTGGTGGCACTGACAGACACTTGATTATCTTTATCTATTTCATCTGAAATAGTAAAAAAAATAAGATACCCTCTATGGTCTCTCTTTCACAGTGGAACTTTCTCAATGTATCCTAAAGCCTCCGAGACAAAAAGAAATAACAACCAAACAATCAAAAAAACAGGTAGTTTGAAAATCATAGCTTTTGCTGGAGTTCAAATTAAATCCCTGCTCAACACCATGTGCCCATTTCCCCCAAAAGTGAAATTTGTAAAAGGGTGTCAGTCAGGGTTATAAACAAGTAAAAAGGCCAGAGAAAAATACCTCTAAGGAGTCTTGTATCATCCTGGAAATGATCATTGCTGAAACCTAAACATAAATATTCCAATATTGAAAGTCTGATCATCAGATTAAATTCAATAAGTGAAAACGAGCAAGGACTTCCAATAGAGAAACTGGTAGAACTGTGCTTTTGCCTCTCAGTTACAATCACCAGTTTATCCATCCTAATATGGGACTTAATATGGGGCTGCAGGGCTAACAAAGCTACTTGAATATACTGCAATTTTAGTTTAAGTGGTTCACATAAAACCCATTGGGCTGTTTATTGAATTATTGAGTCGTTATGAATGTAACTCCAACATGATCACCAAATACAAAAATACAACACAGTGAAATATATTTGTGAAGAATTATTGCTTTCTCAGCCCTGATTTTGAGCACCTCATCCCATATTAAAATATATCAGTCCCCGGACAACAGACATTAGTGTGAATAATATATATATATTAGTTTTTATGAAGTACAAAAGGGCAGTATAAATTGATTGGAGAGTTAGACAAGCAAACAGAAAACAAATCACATACCAGTAAAAAAGTACAAGGGACTTCACTGAAAGCACTAATGTAAACATTACACATGATAGATACAGAAAGTAGATATTCACAGAACACAAACAGAAACCTAAACTAATGTTTTTCTATTAAAATTAATTTTAGGTGAAAAAAGTGAAACATAAAGATGAAATACAAATTTCTTTGAAAAATCAGAACATAGCCACACTTGTGAAAATACAAACACAGTGCACACACACACACACACACACACACACACACACACACACACACACACACACACACACAGCAAGCACACACACACACCCCTTACAGGTAATGCAACTTACTTCCAGTTGGGATCAAGTCCCTGTCAGGAATGAAGAGTTTATACCCATAATGCTTTTCCAGAACATCAGGCAAAATTTCCAAAGCGAAATGTTCTTCCTCTCTCGTCTCCTGACTCCACTGATCTGGATCAACTTTAGTGTATGACACATATGCGTCATAGTCTTTATTTTCTAAAACACATAAACACAATCTTTCATGAGCATCTAAACACAACTACACATTCATACAGCATTCCCTCTCAATGAAGCAGCATTTATGATCTTAATAAATGCACATGCTCAGATATCGAGCTATTGCTACAGTATTCACAGCAGGACATAATAAATCACGTTCTGTGGGATCTACACTGACTACAGTCTCTCTACTGACACTACATGTTCTATAAAGTTCATTTACTGACACTCTACAGTCTGGAAAGTTCATGAAAGAATCAGACACATGAAGGGCTTGAATATCTTGTGCCTACAAACATGAAAGATGCTCACAAACTTGCTATAAAATTATGAAAGAACATAAAAGCAGCTTTAGGTAACAATGCAGTAATTAAAGCTAACTGTCTCAATGATATGTTATTTATGCAGTTGTTGAAGTGCAGAAATCATACAAAGCTAACAGAAATAGTGTTTCAAGCATTGTGTGCATACATAACTATATTTTGGGGACCAATTTGACTGTGGAAGAAAATTAAATTGGACAAAAAACTCAATTTGGGAACATTTATTAATTATAATTAATTCTTATATATATATATATATATATATATATATGATATATATATATATATATATATATATATATATATATATATATATATATTAGAGTTGTCAGTCAATTAAAATGTTCGCATTATTTTTTTATGTTATATATTAGAGTTGTCAGTCAATTAAAATGTTCACATTATTTTTTTGTTAATTGATAAATCACAGATTTTGAAAGTGCTGAAATTTGACACTACATATACTTATTTTCTTGTAAAATGTATTTATTTCCATTTAGGTAAAAAAAAAAAATATTTAGCAATATAATGCTTTAACATTTTCAAAACAAAGTCTTCCACAGTATGATCATAGAAATGCACTCAAATATCAACAATGAAAATATGTTCCCCAAAAGTGGGAGTTTGGCTAATTAAAAGAACTAGTTTCCCAATAGGTTGCACATTCATTGCACTTAGCATTAAATCTCTTAAACTCTCATCCTCCACAATATGAATCTGCTGACAGACTGTAGCTATCCTCTTTCCTTCAGCAAAATTGAAGCTGCGTTCATGATTCGCGTCAGAGCATCAAAGCCAGTGTCGAGCACCTCTTTGAACTCACCATGCACCTTAAATAGGATGAAAAATACTTGATTTCAATCACAAGTCCCATCTGAGCTTGTTTTGTTCATCAAATAGGGCTAAGAGCTCCTTCCTCCATAATTTTATCACTGACAGGGAAGTGTTGTCAGAGATTTTTTTATTTACTGAGATAACCTCCGCTCTATCATAGGAGAGAGCATAACAATCAAATAGCGTTTTACGACAGTACCGCCCATAACATGTCTATGGACGGCATTATGCTAAGTTTGTAGGCTCCATTGGTAGAAGGGCTCTGGTGCTGTTGTGTGTTGGTGTGTGGTGTGTGCGTCAGTGTAATGACTCCGGGTGGACACATAACAAAGGTACCGCCTTTCACGTCAGTTTTTACACTGTAATAATGGTAAATCTGTTGATCTTGATTAAAAAAATGTATGCATGCGTTAACTCGTAAATTCTGACACCCTAATATTTATATATATATATATATATATATATATATATATATATATATATATATATATATATATATATATACACACACACACTGATCAGCCACAACCACCTGCCTAATATTGTGTAGGCCCCCCTCATGCCGCCAAAACAGCACCAACCCGTGTCTCAGAATAGCATTCAGAGATGATACTCTTCTCAACTGTACAGAGCGGTTATATGAGTTACTGTAGACTTTATCATTTTAAGCCAGTCTGGCCATTCTCTGTTGACCTCTCTCATCAACAAGTGTTTCTATAGACAGAACTGCCACTCACTGGATGTTTTTTTTTTTTTGTTTTTTTTGCACGATTCAGAGAAAAATCTAGAGACTGTTGTGTGTGAAAATCCCAGAAATCCTCAAACCAGCCTGTCTGGAACTAACAATCATGCCACGCTCCAAATCAACCGGGATCAAATTTCTTCCCCATTCTGATGGTTGATGTGAACATTAACTGAAGCTCCTGAACCATATCTGCATGAATTTATGAGCTACACTGCTGCTACATGATTGTCTGACTAGATAATCACATGTATGATAATTGAACCTGTTCTTCTTTTTGTTGTTTGTCACCAGTTCGTTGTGTGTGCTTGTGAGTTACACTCACTTCCCAGCTGTTTGCCTCAGTTGGTGTGTTTGTGTGTTTGCTGTCAAGTGGTAATATTTGTAACCATCAGTGTAGAGAAACAACAGCAGTGAATGGAGAAAAACAGAAATGCAGCTCTGTGCTGTAAGACTCTCGGTGGTTGCTTGTGTTTTGACATCCACACGGAATGGTGCAATAACTCTATGCTAGTCTCTAGTTACTGATCATCGCTGGTGGAGCTTGTGACTGTTAGATGCAGAACTTTTTATTTACCACAGGAATTCACCACTGTTATTATGAACAGAGTTTACATTCCCCCAGCACTAAGCGGAGCTGCCTCAGCGGGCAGATGGTGTGCGGGCTGCGTTGAGGCGGTGGCGTGGTGTGATGTGATATATAGATTCCATCTGCCTCTTCACTGCCAAAAACTGCTGGGCGAAGTCAAGTCAATTTTATTTGTATAGCGCCTTTCACAACACATATTGTTTCAAAGCAGCTTTACAGAAGATCAGGAATTAACAGACGATAAAACTGTAATGTCTATAATGTCGATGAATCATCATTGTGTAATTAGATAAAATACGATTGTTAATCGTGTTTAAAAATAATTAAATAATAATTGTATTAATAACCCCAGTGAGCAAGCTGAAGGTGACTGTGGCAAGGAACACAAAACTCCATAAGATGTTGAATAATGGAGAAAAATAACCTTGGGAGAAACCAGAGTCACTGTGGGGTCCAGTTCCCTTCTGGCTAACATCATGAATATAATGTAAATATTACTTATGTATAGTTAAAGTCATGGTTTAAAATTATTAAACTAAGTAAGTGTTAATGGTCAGTGTTTAAACATCGATTTTGTATGAACTGTAAGATTAATGACCAATGTCTTTGAAGTCCATCCTGGATTAATTGCTGAAGTTCACATAGATGAAATGTTAATTGGCTGATGAAGGCTTTTGTTGGCAAATGTTAGTCTTTGCATTCCATTTCAAGGTCATAGTCCATCAATAGACCGAGGTGATGCAGGCATAGATCAGGAATGTGAAACGCAGTTCAACCTGGCCGGTAATTTCGGTGAGGTTCAGTGTGGTCCATCCTAAATCCAAGGTTCAGACAATGGCATATGAAGTATCCCATGTCTTATGGTTGGAGTTGGCATCAGTTCATCCTCTGAAGTCCATCATAATAGACTGAAGTGATGTTTGGCTGGCACCGGCTGCATTTAGTCATCATCATTCAGCGACACGTAGCAGTGGAGTCCAACACGAAGCATGAATGGGGCTGGATCCAGCCGGTTCTTGTGACCTCAGGATAGGAGTCCCGAAGTTGAGACAGGGAAACAAATAAAAAGATGTAAGCATAGATGCCATTCAATTTATTGCAGAGTTATAAATCATGATCAATGTTTCTGGTTTCTGGTTCCGGCAGACCCAACTAAAGCAGCCTAATTGTGGGTTGGAGGATAAATTAGGTGTATGCCTGGCTAAATAGATGAGTCTTTAGTCAAGACTTAAACTGAGGGAGTGTGTCTGCATCTCGAACAGTGTTAGAGAGACTATTCCATAGTTTAGGAGCCAAATATGAAAAGGATCTTCCTCCTTTGGAGGATTTTGATATTCTAGGAACTATTAACAGGCCAGAATTTTGCGATCGTAATCAATGTGATGTAATATAGCATGGTAGAAGGTCACTAAGTACTGCGGCGCTAGACCATTCAAAGCTTTGTATGTAGTTAACAGAATTTTTAAATTAATACGGAATTTAACAGGTAGCCAATATAATGATGATAAAATGGGGCCAATATGATCATATTTCTTGGTTCTCGTTAGCACTCTGGCTGCTGCATTTTGAACCAATTTAAGTTTATTTATTGATCTTGCTGGACATCCTCCCAGTAATGCATTATAATAATCTAGTCTTGAGGTCATGAACGGATTAATTCGTTTTTCGGCATCAGCAACAGAGAGCATGTGCCTTACTTTAGTAATATTTCTTAGGTGGAAGAAAGCTGTTCTACAAACATTGGTAATTTGATTTTCAAATGACAGATTGGTATCAAATATAACACCTAAGTTCTTCGCTGTGGAAGATGATGTAACAGTACATCCATCGAGAGTAAAATTATATTGTAGTGGCTTATTTTTAGAGTTTTTGGTCCAATAATTAGTACCTCTGTTTTGTCAGAATTGAGTAGAAGGAAATTTCTGGCCATCCAATCTTTTATTTCATTGATACACTCTGCTAATTTCGAGAATGGTGAAATCTCATCAGGTTTTGAAGAAATATAAAGTTGTGTATCGTCGGCATAGCAGTGGAAACTTATTCCACGATTCCTAATAATATCTCCCAGGGAATGCATATACAAGGAGAAAAGCAGAGGCCCTAAAACTGATCCCTGTGGCACTCCATATTTTACTTTTGTTTGGTTTGACAATTCCTCATTTACATAGACAAAGCGGTAGCGGTCTGCTAAATATGACCTAAACCATACTAATGCAACTCCACAAATGCCAACATAATTCTCTAGCCTATTCAAGAGAATGTCATGATCTATCATGTCGAATGCACCACTAAGATATAAAAGCACTAGAACAGAAAAGCAGCCATGATCAGATGATAAGAGCAAGTAATTTGTAACTAGAAATAAACATATTTGGGAGGATACTACATTTTGTAGTATTTTTTACATAAATGCGAGATTTGAAATCGGTCTATAATTAGCCAGTTCTCCAGGATCAAGTTGTGGCTTCTTAATAAGTGGTTTGATAACTGCCATTTTAAAGTTTCTTGGGACATATCCTAAGCATAGCGAGGATTTAATAATATTAAGAAGATGTTCTGAAATTACAGGAGATACCTCTTTTAAGAGCTTAGTTGGTATAGGATCTAACAAACATGTTGTGGCTTTTGATGTTTCGATAAGTTTTGTTAGCTCTTCATGACCTATGACAGAGAAGGATTGAAGTTGCACGTGAGGAAAATTATTAGACACTGTTTTCTGAGGTGCTATGACATATGATTGCATAATTCCAATTTTATTTCTGTAATTCATGAAGTCATTACTCTTGTGCTGTGACGTAATATCTGGTTCAGTTGAGGCTTTATTTCTAACCAATTTAGCCAAAGTAATGAATAAACATCTAGGATTGTTGTGGTTATTTCCTATGAGTTTACTAAAATATGCTGACCTGGCAGCTTTTAGTGCCTGTCTGCAGCTACAGACACTATCCTTCCATGCACCTCGAAATACTTCTAATTTTGTATTTTTCCACATGCGCTCCATTTTCCGAGCTGCTCTCTTGAGAGCATGAGTGTTATCATTGTACCATGGTGCAGGGCTTATTTCTTTAATTTTCTTTAATCTAAGTGTGGCGACAATATCAAGGGTGCTAGAGAAGACTGCATTTATATTTTTTGTTATTTCATCAAGTTCTTCTGGGCTTTGGGGTTTATTGAATGTATGAGATAGATCTGGAAGATTAGTAGTGAAGATACCTTTACTGGTCGAAAGAATAGTTCTACCTGAACGGTAGCGTGGTGTAGATTGAGTAACATTAGTTGATTGCAGCATACAACACACGAGGTAATGATCCGAGATGTCATCGCTCTGCTGCAGAATTTCTATATTATCAACATCAACTCCATGTGACAGAATTAAGCGTATGATTATGGCGATGAGTTGGTCCTGTTACATTTTGTCTGACTCCAAGAGAGTTGAGAATATCGATAAATGCTAATCTCAATGTATAATTTTCATTATCTATGTGAATGTTGAAGTCACCAACAATTAAAGCTCTATCTACAGTAACTACAATATCTGATAAAAATTAGCAAATTCACCAAGGAAATCAGAATAAGGCCCGGGTGATCTATACATTGTAGCAAGGATAAAAGATGACAGATATTTTTTATTTATATCTGACGGTGTCATATTAAGCATTATTAGTTCAAAAGACTTACATTTATATCCTGTCCTCTGGACAATAACCAGTAGATTCATTTAAACTAATATATTCATCCGGTTAAAGCCAGGTTTCAGTCAAACAGAGCGTATCCAATTTATGATCTGTAATCATTTCAATAACAATTAGTGCTTTGGTAGAAAGAGATCTAATGTTTAGTAGCCTTATTTTTATATCATGTGTATATTTAATTTGTTTGTTTTGTTCAAGTTTGACCTTAATACATTTTTTTCTTGAAATGATTTAGTGAGGGTATTGTGTTTGGTAGTTTGGGGAACAGACACAGTCTCTATGAGATATCTAGGTGATACAGTATCTATGTGTTGTAGTTTATGTGACCTGTGTGACGTCTCAAGGCAGCTAGCAGATGTTCGGATTAACCAGTTTGTCTGCTTCCTGACCTGGGCCCCAGTTAGTCAATTACTTTCATTATTAAGACTATGAGCCAAATTACTAGAGAGGAGAGCGGCACCTTCCCTGGAGGGATGGACTCTGTCTCTCTTTAGCAGGTCAGTTCTACCCCAAAAACTCTTCCAATTGTCTATAAATCCTATTTTATTCTTCAGACACCACTCAGACATCCAGCCATTCAGTGACACTAATCTACTATAAACCTCATCACCACGATGAGCAGGGAGGGGACCAGAGAATATTACAGTGTCTGACATCGATTTTGCAAATTTGCACACCTCTTTAACATTATCTTTAGTGATCTCCGTCTGACGAAGCCGGAAATCGTTAGTGCCGACACGGATAACAATTTTAGAAAATCTACATTTAGCATTAGCCAGCACTTGTAAATTTGATTTGATGTCAGACGCTCTGGCCCCCGAAATGCAATTAACAATAGTGGCTGGAGTCTCTATTTCCAAGTTCCTTACAATAGAATCGCCAATAACAAGGACTATTTCAACATGATTCTCAGTGGGTGTATAACAGAGTTGGGAGAATCGATTGGAAACCCTTACAGGAACGGGAGAGTGGTGTCTCTTTGCTGAGCGAGTATGCCGCCGAGATGTCACCCAAATGCCCTGCTGCATGTTGCTCTCTGTACTACTCGCATCCGAAACAGTATCTACCGGCTTCTCTTTCTCACTGACCTCCACTAATGTTCAGATGTGAGTCTATAACTCATTAACCTTCTCCGTCAGCCTGACTAATTCCCTACATTTATCACATGTGAATACCTCACTGCTGATGGAGGAGGCTATTGTAAACATGTGACATGCAATGCAGGAAGAAATAACATGAGCAGATGCCAAGACTTACCACAAATTGTTTGTTGTTGGATGTTCCTGAGCGGTGAGGGATTGAGATTGATGTGAATCCCTCACGCAATTGTTTGTTGTTGTTGGTTGTTCTTGATAAGCGGTGCTTTGAGATCGATGCAATAATCTGTGTACCGCAGAGGAGAAAAAAACGGGTGTGCGTTGAGAAAAAAAAAAAAAAAAATGCACGCAGTTTCATCTTGATAAAAATAGAACGCTGTTGCAGGTGGACTATGCGTGCAGTTGATAAGAGATTAATACGAGGGGAAACCCAAAGCGCGCTTAAAAATGGCAGATGTTAAGGATTAAAGGTTGAAAACAGATATATATGTGATGCTAAAAAAAATAGCAGGCTACAAACACAGACTCTAGCTAGGTGCCAGCAGCAGCAGGTAAAATACACACAGATGAAACAGTAGAAAAGAGGAAAAATCTGAAACCCAGTAAAATGACAAAGGATATAACAATGAATATAATGATGAACATTTGAGAATAAGAATAAACAATGCTAAGCAGCCTAAGCAGGCTAAAAACAAACTCTCGTGCTGCATGCCGTTCTCTACAGATCATGCTTTCCTTGGGCCGTGAAGTCATCGACGGTGTCGCCGAAAAGGCCAAACTGGGAGACGGGGGCGTTGAGAAAATGTACCTTGTCAATGTCGCGCATCTCGACCAATTTAGCCACAAATGCCGTTCCTGGACCACGAGGGTGGCCATCGCCCACCAGAGTTCTTACGCTGTGACCCTCATAGCTCAGAGTGAGGTTGGAGGCAGGGCACAGTTACTGCAGCACATCAGGATCAGGACTACCCAGGTGCAAATCTTTAAGTGCCTTGGCTTGGTGAACTTGAAGGAGGGCCATGGCATGCAGGGTGGAGGCAGCCTGTCTAGTGGAGCTGTAGGCTTTCACAGTTAGTGACGATGTTTTCCTACAGGCCCTGGAGGGGAATACCGGGCGGTTCCGCCAGGTGGTGGCGTTCTTGGGACACAAGTGGATCACAACCACCTTGTCCACCTGAGGGACCTCTGTGTATCTGTGGACTGCCCCACCATCCAGGGTAGTAAGAGCGGACGAGCGAGGAGGTCTGTTCCAAGCAGTAAAAGGTGCCCTCCACGAACTCATTGGCTCTTTGCGCTAACGGCGGCCCGGGAAAAGCATAGCGGACATCCGTGCATCAGGCTCAGCCTGGGTGAGCAGACCCGAAGGTGGCAGCTCAGATGAGTCATCAGCATCAGACGCCGCTGTGACACTCTCCGATGCAGTGGCGAAATCATCATCCGATTCTGGGGGCTCTAAGGAGAATGTTGGCTGGCTGCGAGCCGCACTCATCCTGAGCTCAGACAGAAGCCTCTATCTTGTAGGAAGAAGGAACGATGCGGGGGGGCTGCCGAAGTGGCTTTCTCTCGTGAGAAAAGAAAGCTGTGACCGCAATGTTGCCATGGCTATGTTCTCACACTGAGAACATGAACCATTCATAAAATGCTGCCTGCGTGTGTTCGCAGCCCAGGCACATGAGGCAGCTTTTATGACTGTCAGAAGTGGAGAGAAATCAACTGCATCCAGGAACTACACAGAGGTGGAAGGGCATCTTGAAAAAGACGCGTCCTGAAAAGGACGTTCAATGCCTGCTGTGTATTGCTCTTTTATGAGTGGAAACTCAAACTCTTTTAGAGGAGAAACACTCTTCCAGGCAATGAAAGCGCTGTCGAAGCGCCCAGGTGCATGAACTGCACAGCATGCAGAGAGGAGAAATCTGCTAGAATACGCCGTAGATCCAACAGCATGTAACGAGTAGAAATATGGTGTGGCCCCTTTAAGAGCTACGCGCTCCCTTTTTTTGGAAGAGTGGACATATTGGTGTTATTGTGCCATGTGTCTCGAACACCCCGTGGGTGTGTAATTTCTGTTCGATACTGACTTTTATATTATTTTACTTTGTTAAGTAACGATGTGGAAGGGAGAGCGTGTGACAGACAGTTATGCTGCACGAGTTCGATTTGGAATAAAGCCCGAGTTGTGAGATGCAAATCGCCTCCGTGAATCTGTCTGGCCTCCGCACGTAATATCTTCAGTTGTGAGCTATCCTTTTCCTTCTTCCTGAAGCAGAGCGTTACAAGTGGCGCCCGAACATTTTATCTCTGGCCTTGGATTTAATGCGAGGACACGGACGACGAGCCGGTTTGTGACAGACGACTCCGAAAATGCTGTGAACATCCAGCCGGTCATGTGTGAGTTTACACGGGGAAAAGTTTACTGCTTATAGCGTGTAAGGCCCGAGTCGCTCGACGAAGCTGGGGCGGACATTTTGTGTTGCTGACGCAGAGGATATTTCTTCACATTCCAGTGGATTTAAGTCGTCATGGATGCAATCTTTGTGAATTTGGAGTATGCACGTTGGATTGTGGTTCGTTGAGGTAATCAGAAATTCGACCGTTTGTGAACTTTGACTGTTCGGGGATTCAGGTCTGGTTGCTACGTTTTTTTTTTTGTTCATCTGCTGGAACTGAATTTTGAACTGGTTGAATTGAACGTGAGATTTTTTTTTTGCACTGGATTTTTTTTCCCTGAACTTCTATTATATTTTGAGTTGTCGTGGGGTGATAACTCGTCGACGCTCGTGCGGTTTGCTCATATAAAACAAACAAAAAAAAAAAAAAAAACGAGGTCAGAAGACAATTAATGGATTCTATGTTTGAAGTTTGGTGATATTGAACTTGTCAGATTTAAAAAAAAAAAAAAAAAAGAAATCTTGTACAAATGCCAATTTATTGTTATATGGTTAATTTTTTCAAAGGGTATCCAATAGTTTATTCCATTTGTTTTGCTTAGTTACTCACATACAGTAAGTTAATGCAAGTTGGAATTATTGGTTGAATGTTATTGCGCTAATTCATTGTTTTGAATTTCATATTGACATTTATCTGATTTTGGTACTATGGCCAGACGTGTTGATGACGAGACTGATTTATTTGAACAATCTGCATGCTTTGAGTTTCCACCCAGACGGAGAGGGCCAGGGTCAGGCGAGCGCCTGGAGACGCAGGTTGAGTCATTGAAAGAGGAAGTGGAAATGCTGCGGAGGTGCCTGAAGGAGTCTCTTGATCTACAAAGAGGTATTATCAACCGTTGCACAGAAAACTTGCAATTACCTTCTCAAGTCAGGCCTGTTTCTTCGTCTACTCCACATGCTCAAGCACCAACTGGTCAAATACAGGGGCCTCGGTCCATTGAAGTGGAAATGAACGCCAGAACCGAAAAGGCGTTTGGCCTGTCTCAAAGCTCTCTTGATTTAAATAATGCGACCAGAACCTTGGCCTCCGTCTTGCATCAATCGAGACTGGAACCCCCAGTGTTTGGGAATGATGAGAAAATTCAAGCTGATGACTGGCTTCTTCTTGTGGATGCCTATAGAAATTCTTTGGGTCTCAGCGATGCTCAAAATTTGCTCGAACTACCACTTTTCTTAGCTAAAGAACCCAGGAAGTGGTTTACAGTGTTGAGTGCACATTTCACATCTTGGACACAGTTCTGCACCCTGTTCAAGACTGTGTTTCTTCCAGCGGATAACCAAGAGCGGGTCTGGAGAGGTATTCTTGACCGTGTTCAAGCTCAAGGAGAACCATTCCCAACGTTTGTAGTGCACTTGTAGTCTGAATTCAAGAAACTAAAGTCTCCTCCACCAGAACAGGAGCAGATTGATCTTATCTGCAAGCATGCACTTGAGCGCTACAGAGTTGCACTGTACGGCGCACAAATTACTTCAGTCATATACCTCGTGATGTGTGCCCACGAGCTGCACTCCGCTCTCGGCCCTGGCAGCCATAATGTACCAGTATTGCAGAAAGGCAAAAATAAGCAAGAGACTTATTGTTTCAGATGTTCTGCGCCTGGTTTCACTTCAAAAGACTGTCCGAACTGTAACTTTGCGCAACAGGCTGTGCCTTTTCCAGCCACTGATAAACGGACAAGTCCAGGCTCGAATGAGCCACAAAACGCTGAGGAGGATACTAAAGCCAGGACATACAAAGACAGGGAGGAACAAAAGCACAATTCTGTTCAGCAGAAGGTAAACTTCAAAGGGGCAAGGGCCTCCCTCCAGAAGATAAATGCGCCTCACCCTTGTCTTATGTCCCCACCTGAGCCGCTTGTCCTTGGACATGTGGAGGACCGTACTTCTCCTTCATTTTGGAATACACCGTTTATGATCAAGGTCAATTTCTGTCATAAAGCCATTGACGCAGCACTGGACACCGGTGCCTCACTGTCAGCTGTTCGTACAAATATGATTTCTGATGGCTTGCGACATTCTCTGAAGGTTCAGCCTTGGACTTTTCCCCCCGATTCAGCTCGCCAACGGTGCTGCTTGCACTCTGACTGGTGTTGTGTGGTTGAACATTGGCCTCCAAGGAAAAAAGTTCTACCATCGGTTTGTCATTATCCCTGATCTATCCTCTCCACTCATCTTAGGGATGGATTTTATGCTGCGAGCGTCAGTCAGCATTCACATCCCATCAAGGACGGTGACCCTGGGGGAATCTACACCCCAAGAGGTTTTGAGTGAGTGGTTGGAGGCACCTGAGCTTGGGAGCTTAATGTTGTTAAATCCGGCTGGATCCAGCACCATTCCTGCTTCATGTTGGACTCCACTGCTACATTTCACAGAATGATGATGACTAAATGCAGCCGGTGCCAGCCAAACATCACTTCAATCTATTATGACGGACTTCAGAGGATGAAATGATGCCAACTCCAACCTGCATCACCTCGGTCTATAGATGGACTACGATCTTGAAATGGAATGCATAGACTAACTATTGCCAACAAAAGCCTTCATCAGCCAATTAACAAGGACAATTGCATCTATGTGAACTTCTGCAATTAATCAAGATGGACTTCAAAGACTTTGGTCATTAATCTTACAGTTCAAACACAATCGATGTTTAATCACTGACCCTTAACACTTAGTTTAATAATTTTAAACCATGACTTTAACTATACATAATTAATATTTACATTACATTCAAAATGTTAGCCAGAGGGGAACTGGCCCCCACAGTGAGTCTGGTTTCTCCCAAGGTTATTTTTCTCCATTAACCAACATCTTATGGAGTTTTGTGTTCCTTGCCACAGTCGCCTACAGCTTGCTCACTGGGGTTATTAATACAATTATCATTTAATTATTTTTAAACACTATTAAAAATCATATTTTGTCGAAATTACACAATGATGATTAATCGACTTTATAGACATTACAGTTTTATCATCTGTTAATGCTGATATTCTGTAAAGCTGCTTTGAAACGATGTGTGTTGTGAAAGGCGCTATACAAATAAAATTGACTTGACTTGACTTAAATGTCTGCCAGTCTGCCTTGGATGAGAAAGTTGAGAGAGCTTGTCTGAAAAGGGAAGAAAAAGGGAAATTGTTGGACCTTCTTAAAGACTTTTGGAGCCTATTTGATGGACACTTGGGGCACACTTCATTGGGGGAGCACGAAATCAACACGGGTGAAGCAAAACCTGTTCACCTCCCGCCATACCGGAGCTCACCAGCTAAGAAGCAAATCATTGAAGATCAGATTCAGATGATGCTGGAAGAAAACATTATCGAACCATCTTCCAGTCCATGGGCTGCACCTGTGGTAATTGTCAAGAAGACATGTGGAGTCCACAGGTTTTGTGTAGACTACAGAGGCCTTAATCACCTGACACTTAAGGATTCGTACCCACTGCCCAGAGTCAACGAATCATTGGATTTCCTGGCTCATGGAAAATGTCTTACTACTTTTGATTTGGCTCGAGGGTACTGGCAGGTGTCGGTAGAGGAACAGTCAAGGCCAAAGACAGCATTCGCATCACACTGTGGCCTTTTTTCAATTCAAAGTCCTTCCTTTTGGGCTTAGTAATGCCCCAGCCACATTTCAGAGAGTAATGAACAATGTCCTTGCTGGATTGGTGTACAAGTGCTGTGCAGTGTACTTGGATGATATTGTCGTCGTATCCCCAATATTTGAACAGCACTTGGAAGACCTCCGGGAGGTCCTTTCTAGACTTGAGTCAGCTGGTCTTACTCTCAAGCTAAATAAGTGTCAGTTCTGCTTGAGTGAACTCATCTTCCTAGGATACAGGGTCACTCCAGATGGCATTTCTACTGATCCGAGAAAAGTGGAAGCGGTCACAGAGTTCAGAACGCCGACAGACATGAAACAAGTGAGAGGATTTCTCGGCCTCACAAGCTATTACAGGCGATTCATTCCAAATTATGCTCAAAAAGCTGAGTCACTTTTTAAACTCACCAGATAGGATACTCCATTCAACTGGGACGACAGTTGTCAGGTTTCGATGGATTACTTGAAAAACTGCCTTATGTCTGAACCATTCTGTGCCTTCCAGATTTCACACGCCCATTCTTCATCCACACTTGTGACTTGAGCCTTGGTGCGGCCTTGATGCAGAAGGATGACATGGGGCGAGATGTGGTGGTAGCTTTCGCGAGCAGGACGTTGCACAAAGCGGAAAGGCCGTACTCAACACCTGAGAAGGAGTGTTTCAGAGTGATTTGGGCTCTGGAACATTTCAGACCTTACATCGAGGGCCTTCGTGTAACCATTTATACTGATCACAAGGGTGGTCAGCCTGAGGTGGCTGATGAACCGTCCCAACCCCTCTGGACGACTGGCAAGATGGTCCTTGCGCCTACAGGATTTTGATTTTAACATCGTCCACAGGCCAGGGGTTCAGAACAGAGTTCCAGACGCTCTATCACGCAACCCACTGCCGCATTGTGAGGGCCCTATTGACATTCTTCCTCCGCATGCGGTCATAGCTGGGTTGGATCTGCGCAGTCTCTCCTCGGTCCCGATAACAGACAGAGTGCAGTTGACGCAGTTACAATCTTCTTCGAAACCTTGAAGGGGGTGGTACGGACGAAGAACGTCATTCATGATGGTCTGCTTTATTTCAGGGACCCTAAGATAACCTGCAGTCTCCACCCAATGAAGCAGCTTAAGTTATATGTCCCAACAGTAATTCGATCCACTGTACTCCGATATTATCACGACCATCCTACTGCTGGCCACCTGGGGGTGACAAAAACGCTGGCCAGGCTGAAACAAAGGTTCTTTTGGCCCAAAATGGGGACAGATGTGAAAAGGTATGTTATATCTTGTCCTGTGTGCCAGTTGACGAAGACGAGCCAAAGAAAACCAGCAGGGCTGATGGTTCTGATCAGGCCAGTGAAACCCTGGGAATACACGGGAGTGGATTTTGTGGGTCCACTTCCACGTACTCAGAGTGGCAATGAACATCTGATTGTCTTCGTTGATTACTTTTCGAAATGGTGGAAGTGTGTGCAGTGCGGTCAGCGACAGCTCAAGTGGCAGCGAGTAAGTTTTTGAGTGAGATATTTGCTCGACATGGTGCACCAGCCTACCTCATATCAGAACGTGGGACTCCGTTTGTGAGCAATCTTTTTGAGCATGTGCTTGGGGCCCTTGGTACTGAACACCGGCTGACAACTGCATACCACCCGCAAACAAACGCCACTGAGAGGGTAAACCGCACACTTAAGACTGCCATACGTGCATACGTGGAGGACAAGCACACTTCGTGGGATAAATATCTTCCACAACTCTGTTTTGCTCTTCGAACTGCTTGCCATGAGAGCACAGGTCAATCGCCGGCAATGTTGTTATATGGCCGTGAGTTGGACACGCTGCTTGACTTGATAACACAGCCAAATTCTGCGGGAGTAGATGATCCTGGGGTACCCTATCCTGAGAGTTTGAGATATTCCCTGCAGGATGCTTACGATCATGCCAGAGCTGCTCTAAGTGCAAGCCATTCAAAAAAGAAGTGCTATTATGACAAGAAGCGTTGCACCGTTTCCTATGCTGTGGATGACTTGGTCAGGGTTAAAACCCACCCCAAATCTGATGCTGGTGCAAACTTTACAGCCAAGTTAGCCCTGGTTTATGCCGGACCATTTCGCGTCTCAAAGAAACTTTCAAGTGTCAATTACAGACTTTCAAACGTAGACACTGGAGAAGATGCTGGTGTGTTTCATGTAGTAAATCTGCAGCCTATTCATTCATGGGACACGGCCGTGCCCACAAGTTCCTATGCTGATGTTGAGATGTCACTACCTTTGGATGAGGACTTTGATTCTCAAACAGATAGTGAGGAGTCGAGTAATGCTGAATGTGTTGGTATTGACTACAAAAACAAATCTTTGAATTGACACTCAGATGAAAATTCTCCGGAACGTTGTACTGGACACTCACTTGACCTTACTCCTGACATTGTTGACGGTGTAGGTGTCTCTGACTCTCATGACTTGACATCTGTCGCAATTACTGCCGAACCGGCAAATCAGGGTCTGAGTCGTTATGTGCTGAGACAGAGAAGAGTCCCGAGAGTTACTTCTGACTGGACGGTGAATAAGTGGACTAAACCCTACCATGTTAAAAGGTTTGACTTAGATTAAGGATGACAGACTGAGTTATACTGTTGTTCCAGAGTATTAATTGTTATTGTTCTTGTGTGTTCATGGGTCTCATCGAAGAGTAATTGAGTGTTTCATTTTTGGGTCGTGATCGAATTTTCTCCTGTGTTACTGAACTAATGTACACTGTGCTAACATGTATGCTTGTACTGTTTGTACATTATCTATCCCTATGTCTTGTTAACTTTTCAAATCAGTAATTTATGAGTGGTTGTTAAGTAGAAGTCTTCCTTTGCTGTGTACGAAGAATGGACATATTGGTGTTGTTGTGCCATGTGTCTCGAACACCGTGGGTGTGTAATTTCTGTTCGATACTGACTTTTATATTATTTTACTTTGTTAAGTAACAATGTGGAAGGGAGAGCGTGTGACAGACAGTTATGCTGCACAAGCTCGATTTGGTATAAAGCCCGAGTTGTGAGATGCAAATCACCTCCGTGAATCTGTCTGGACTCCGCACGTAATATCTTCAGTTGTGAGCTATCCTTTTCCTTCTTCCTGAAGCAGAGCGTTACATGCAGTGCTTATTGCCAGTAGAGGTGAGTGGAACAGTGGTGAACTCAGATTTGCTGTTGCACAACTGCTTGGCTCTGAAGAAAAAATCTGTCTGACATACGCTCACCCGCTCCCCTTTATACCCTTATGTCCAGGGGCAGGGCATGCAAATTCTGTTTGCCAACTTGACATTGGCCTTTTCTCAAGTTCAGAGGTACGCGAGGCTCTCAGAAGAGACTACTTGTGTCACTACAATCGACACAATGTCGAGTGAGTGACAGAAGGGGAACATAAGTTACAATATACAAAATGAATTATTTCCATTTTTATGAAATAACTGAATCCAATTCACTTATGATTATCAGTTTGTATAAGCACACATATCATACAATGAAACATTAATCATGAAAAAATGGTTTTAAGCAGGTGTTATATTATAATATAGCCCAGATCAGTGCAAGTGAGTAAAAGATTAAAAGAGTTTTTCTCAAGCATATATGATTGTATTGTTTTCTTAATAGCTGATTTATATGTTGAATAATTAGATATGGCGGTGAGTGGAGAATGACCATGTGCAAAGTGAAGTGCTGCAAAAGCATGTGAACTAAGCATTGCACTACTGTGGTACTCAAAATATTTCCCCCTCTTTGTTCAGGGACACATTATTCAATTTCTGTTAGTCACATGTCTGTGAAACTTGTTCAGTTTATGTCCTAGTTGTTGAATCTTTTTATGTTCATACAAATATTTACATGTGTTAAGTTTGCTGAAAATAAAAACATGAGTTTACATATTATGTATGCATACATATCTTACCTGTGTCCAAATCCTCACTGCCGAAGTGATTTCTGTAGAAGAGCATGAGCTCGATTCTGTAACATTTATACAACGACACCAAAAATATCAACATCAGCAGAATCGCTCCCAAACCACCAGCTAACTCCACTGTATACATGAGCTCTACTGAGAGAAGAGAGAAAGAGAGAGAAAGAGTTAAAATTCAATCCACATATCAATAAAACTATTTTTCTTATGTTAGAGACAAAAATTCTTCTTATTAACATGTTTGGCTATTCAAGTAATTCCAGTTTTTAACTATTCGTAATGCTTTGGCATACAGTGACATTCAAATTATGTGCTTCCAACCTTTTGTCAGCAGTTTGTGGAGGCCCTTTGAGATATAATATCTATATAATATAGAAATGATTTAGTGAGACTGGTGTGGAAGAACCTGCACAGACCTGAACCCCATTGAACACCCAACATCAGTGTCTGACCTCACTGATGCTCGCGTCTTGTTAAACTTATAATTTCAAAACCAACTACATTTATAAGGAGTTGTTCCTCCCTTTCCTGCTCTAACAGCTTCCACTCTTCTATAAGATCTTTACACTAGAGGTTGAACATGTCTGAAGTGATGTATTCAGACACAAGAGCATCAGTGTATATTCATTTAGATATGAATTCATATTTCAGTATATTAGTTGGCTTCTTCACCTCTTAAAAATACATTTGATTTGACTTCAGGACTGTATTCCCATCATATAAGACTGCAGACGAGGCCTACATCACCTTAGTCTTATGCTGTATGAGAGAAGGGCTTTTGCACATTTGAGAAGCGGCTGCAATATTAAATGTGAGAGGTGTATTCTTCTCTCTGCTTGGATGCAGCAGCTGAATGAAGATAAATTAAATGAGTTCATGTGCTCTCTCTCTATAGTAGTGATAGATCTGATGGAATCTGCAGACATCTCGTCATTTACTCTCCTGACATCTGCATTGCATCTGTTTTTCAGCAGTGAGATTTGTGTCAGAGCAGATATGACAATGTTGCTTTTAACTCACTATGTGTGTTTGGAATAAAACACTAAAGCTGATGAGTATTTGTAAATTCTAGAAGGAATTGACAGTTTTCACAGCAGATGCATCAGGCAGGGTTACGAAGCAGCTTGAGTCATTCTGATCTTAAAGGTGCTGTAAGTGACTTTTTCATGGAAAGGTGTGCAAAAAGAAAATCTACTCCCTGAAAGATATTATTGAAATAAGTGTTGTGAGATATCACACCAGTCTCTGTGACAGCTCTAGACTCTGTAAAACATCAAACTAAAATGTGTTTGCGGGCCACGGTCTCTGGCGGTTTCGACCTTTTAATAATTTTGTGTGTTCTCATTGTATTGTAGTTTCAGTGAATTAATAAATAATAATTTAATTAAATAATGCCATGTTGTTTATAACAGTTGTCAGTTGAGGGCGCTATTGTGCTGCTTTTGTTTGTAACACCTGTTTCTGCATGATGTCCATCTCAAAGCTAAAATGGTATCTTTGGAGTGCACAACTTTGGGACTTCGTTGGATTTCATTTACCATCAAACCTCCACATCATTTGACTCCTTAAAGACAGTTAAGACTTGCATCTGACTTTTATACGTTCACCTCAACTTTCTACAACAGTGAACGTTATAAAGACTGAATTATATATTGCTGGAACTTCAACTCATATACAGAACCATACACATCTTTGTGTGCAGGGTGTTTTTGTAACACTGTTAGAGTATTGTCTCTTTGTTTTGAGTCTATGTTGGTGTTTATATAAAGTCAAAAAAGGTGTTTACATTACTGTTTTTATTTACTCATTGGATTAAAACATATGTTGATGCTGATGACCCCCTACAAACAGATTATTAATTAGCATTTACTCAGAGTAGCACAAGTTGGTTATATCTTTTCTCAGCATGGAGTGAGACTCAGTCTCAATGACTGCATGCCTCACAAGCGAGCACGCACAGTCAGTGCTGAACTGCCTGAGTTCGTTCAGCTCCCTCTGCCCCCCAGTTGCTGTGTTTGTAGAGCTCTTTCCCGTCAAGGCAGGACCTACCACCGCGCCACTTCCATGTGTGGCTGGTAAGCCCATGTGACGTATTTGCCACATGTTAACCTCCCCTGCTGGGCAGGATGTGGTCTCCACTGGGTCTTTTCCCCCTGAAAGAATAGGATTGGAAAAGAATGCCTTCCCTGATGCGTGTTATAGCATTAGATGGCCCCAGCCGCATCTAACATTCTATGGACCTTACTCTCGGCTCCTCAGCTCAAAACTCGTTTGAACAGATGCACGCTTCTCTCCTTTTATACCCGTATGTCCAGGGGAGGGGCTTGCAAATTCTGTTCGCCAATTCTCATTGGCCTTTTCTTGTTTATCAGGTGTTGTTTTCGCTAAGGATAACCAAAAAGCATTAGCATAAAATGTATGTGTGACTTGTTTTGTGATATTAGTTTGTAGTAAATATACACCTTGATTTGATTAAATGGTTTTTTCGAGGGTAGCAAAGATGAGCTACAGACTGAGGAGCTGCAGCAGCTGTGCCAGAATCAGGCATTGAAACTGCTAACAATTAATCAGTCACTTTACTTTAGAGAAAGTTAAAAGTGAAACATTGTTTATCCCAAAGATCTTAATGAAAGGATTTTGACAGATGAATTATTCTCATAGAGATGATGAGAATTATATACAGTTCGATGCCATGGTGTGTCAATGAACTTAGACTAAAGATATTCATGTATTGCTTTAACTTAGGATCTTATACATCATTTTGACTATTTATGTAAAAAAATATTTATTATCAATATTTTTTTTTCCTCACTTTACTCACTATAGTATAACTCTTTTGTGATGACTTTATGGTAATGTACATGACAATTCAAGAATCATGATAGATCTTAGGGCAATCCCACTGATCTGCTCTTCCCAATACATTTTCTTCAATGGTATTGGTCTACAATTTGAAATATGTAGCACTTGATGAATTAGTTGTTTGAAGCTGATTTGCAATAAGTTATGTGCCGTATCTGTTCTTTTGCATCACAGATGATTCAGGGAGGAGAGAGAATGAGTTAGTCGAGGATAGTACTAGAGTGGAAGATTTAGGAACTGTAGAAACAGGCCCAGCCAGAGCAAAACTCAAAGAATACCCTCTCACCAGCTTTGGACTACAGAGAAGTAGTTGCTAGTGTGAAAATACAATTGTCTGGGCTAAGCCCCAGATGTCCTTCAATGCTGGAAACGCCTCTGATTCATACGTTAATGTGCTGAGACGATCAATGCAAATTGTAAATGCCCCTGACTGTTCCGTGAAAACATATAGTTCTTTCACTTATCTGCTTATCGAGATAGCATGATACACAAGTGAGAAAGATCCTGGATAGGGAAGAAGAGTTAACATTTTCCACAAAAGAAGAGTAGGACTCCGATGAACATTTGTATTTTGAAGAGAGACTTGATCCAGCCGAGGATACAATTTCAGATGAGTAAGTAATTTAGATTTCATTAGTTGACATGCTATTTTATATAAACATATATATTTTATATAAACATGTACATATTTTACTAGTGGGACTGTTTCCAGACAGGATTCAGAGTATTGACATTTGAAATATGTCCTAATAAGCTAGTTTTATTTACATTTAAATGCTTTTTTTGCTAAAGCAGGTATTTAAATTGAATGCTGTATGATATAAATATGATATGTAATATGATATAAAAAATAATATGAATGTTTAGATTATATTTAACTAGTGTTTATGCTGCCTCATTATCATCAACAAAGCTTGTGCTTGCAAATATCTGTTCAGGTGTAAATGAGTGAATTGCACTTTAAATATGCCCATATTAGAAAATCAGCATATTATGATGATTTCTGAAGGATCATGTGACACTGAAGAGTGCAGTAATGATGCTGAAAATTCAGCTTTGATGAAAACTGTTCTTTTAAATTGTAAAAAGAGTTCACACAATGTTTTTACTGTATTTTGGATCAAATAAATGCATTCTTGGTGAGCAGAAGAGACTTCTTGTAAAGCTTTTAAATGATATTGTAAGTCTAAAATTAAGTAAAGTCTTTATGTAAAGAAAATGTATAGACAGATTACTTCTTTTAATTTAAAACTTGATTTTGATCATTAAGTCTCCTCATATTCATCCTCTTTCTGTCACATTCCTCATTGATAGGCCCAGGGGAGGGTCTTTGTCTCCTCAGGTGTGAATTACAATCCAAATTCATGATAGTTCACGCCTCCTCACATATGAACTTTCTAATACTAAAAGTGTCTTACAAAAGTTATATTACTATATTGTTTTGTATGAACGAGTGATCAGGATGGTATTCACATCATTTTGTAGCAAAAACTCTAGGATATACAAGATCCAGTTCTCAAATGGCTTGTGGACAAATGTTAAGTATGTTTTATATGACCTTATTTCAATGACTTAAAATTTTAGTTTTTTCAAAAACCACGCATAAACGTTATTTTCTCAAAACTACAAACCTGTACATACTCACATATTATTGTAGCCCAGTTTGTGCTGAATACAGTGTTATCAGACATTAACCATTAATATGTTTTTAAGCAACTGAAAAAAGCACAAATGTCAAGGCATGTCAAAAGTTCTCCAGGCCCCAAAACACCCTCAGAACCCAGAGGGTTAAATTCTCTTGATGGATCTGAAGCTACACACACAGCCAGAAAGAGGAACAACAACCACTGTATATCTGAACAAGAAATCATCATTTCATCATTTCAGAGTTAAAGTACACATTTTTAAACAGACCAGTGAAACAATCTATACCTCAACCTTAGCAAATGTCTCATCCAGAAATCCAATTGGGTTGTTGATAAATAAGATAGACTTTTATATAAATAATTTATGTTAAATGTTCATATTAGTGATGGGGAATTAAAGCGTTGTGAAGCGCTGAAGCTTTCCCCTGACTGTACCAGAAAAAAGATTCAAAGCCTCGGGAGGATCAAAAACAGTGCCATCTGGTGGTTAAAAAAATTAGAAGCTGCCATTTAACCCAATAGTCCTCACTTCATTAATAACCCAAGAATGCATCTCCGATGGATGAAGCACACACACCTAATTGATGTAGTTGTATCAGATGTGTAAACAAAACAGGATGTGTTCATTTTCACCCTCTGATAATTTAATTATAGTATTAAAATGTGGCAATATATGCCAATATTAGTCAATGTGATTCAATGTGATGATAAGTTTACATTTCAAAATAATTATTTAGCAGACACTTTTATCCAAAGCAACAGAGAATATAGCATTATAAGATGTATTTGACAAGTATTGGGTGCTGTACTAATTTTGTATTTTTATACTAGTATAACAGGACATATAATAATGTAATTTTAAAACTAAGTTTGAAAATAATCCCATAAAATAAAGGTCTGCATTTGAACTTTCTGACACTCATGTCACATATCACTGGACAGAAAATTAGGCTTTTTTTTTGTCATCAATCCTGTGATTCTTTGAAAAAAAACAAAAAACAATACAGGTCTTCACTGGAAATTGTGTTGCTTACGCTATACATGATTTGAAGCTTCAGTGCCATTTGTAACATCCATAGTTTATATTTGTATACGTTTATCATCACTTTATTCACATTTCATCGCTCTTTATATTATCTATAGGTGGTACACTTTCAAATGAACATGGATATAATTCCACATACATATTTAATAAATAGTAGTAATTAAACAAGTCCCTCATATAGCAAACTTCCAAAGTTTAAAATATCCTGTCTGGTTCCTGATAAGCAACATTTTTAAGGACCCCAAAGAGATTGCCGATATAGAAATTGATTTTGTGATACACTCCATAGATATAAATAATTGATGCAATAATTAATAATGATTTGTATTTGAGAATCAGCTTTTACACCTAAGCTGCATTGCCGTCACTTTGATAATTAAAAGCAGGATCTTCCTAAACATTCCCAAAGATCTATTTACAGATTATAATATACAGCATTCATTAAAACATGCAGTGGAAAACACACTGGAATCACAATCCCTCTAAGCAGAGACACATGATATCTAAACGTCTTCATTTATATGCTATTTTTATTTTTTAAGTATGTCATACATACAATATGCAATCTAAAAGTACAGGTTTGGTTTTACTTGGTTAGGATTAATGTAATAAAGCATGTTGAAAATTTGTGAGGACATTTGAAGAGGTCATCATGATTTGAAAGGCACATACAGTGGCCAAGATTTAGGTTTAGGAGGTTTTGTCCCCATAAGGATAGTAAAACCCGAAATTTTTGACCTTGTGGGGACATTTTGTCGGTCCCCATGAGGAAAACAGCTTATAAATCATACTAAATTATGTTTTTTGAAAATGTAAAAATGCAGAAAGTTTTCTGTGAGGGTTAGGTTTAGGGATTGGGTTAGGTTTAGGGGATAGAATATAAAGTTTGTACAGTATAAAAACCATTATGTCTATGGAAAGTCCCCATAAAACATGGAAACACAACATGTGTGTGTGTGTGTGTGTGTGTGTGTGTGTGTGTGTGTGTGTGTGTGTGTGTGTGTGTGTGTGTGTGTGTGTGTGTGTGTGTGTGTGTGAGAATGTGCGTTACCTCTTTTGCTCAGTTGTATATTGGCCTGCCGTCTTCCGTGGCCATTCTCCACATAACAGGAATAGTTTCCCAGGTCAGTCTCCTCAACAGCATCTATCATCAGTGAGATAGAAACCTCCTGTTCACCCAGGTGTTCTCGAAGCGTTCTGAGATGAAGGAGAAAAGAAAAGGACTATCACTCTACATCCATTTACAATCCAAACCTAATTCACATTCTCAATGTCTCACAGTATAGCAGATTGATCATGTGATCAAACGCTCAACACAATCTCTGTAAGCTGATTGTGCAGTTTATTTGCACATACTGTCTTTGCTGCGTTGACACAAGGGGTCCCTATTCAATCATGCCATGCACTGAACCGTGTACATGTGCTGCTGATACAGGTGCGGGCAGGCAGTTGTGTGACAAACCACAGGCTGCGTCAGACTGCATGTACCCTTCCCCAACACCCCATAAAATCAATCAATAAACGTTTTAAGTTCCTGGCATCCCGAAGGGGGAAACATAGCAAAGTGCCAAGCATGGGAACATGCCACGCCATATATGTTTCTCACATAGAGTTAAAGCTGCCGGGGCCATCTTAACGCAATCACACGCATCGGGTAAGGCATTCTTTTACAACTAGTATTCTTTCAGGGGGAAAAGACCCTGCGGAGACCACCACCTGCCCAGGCTGAAGGGAGGTAAAGAGTAGTAAAAAAAGTCACATGGGTTTTCAGGCCACACGTGGGAATGGTGTGGTGGTAGAGCCTACCTGCAGCGAGGGAGGAGTTGCTACAAACATGGCGACCAGGGTGCAGCGGGGACTGCCTAAGGGAGACACAGGTCCGCCTGTAGGGGGACCGTTCCATGGAAGATACACACAGGGGGATTAATCCACAAGGGCCATCCTTTGGAACACCTATTCCAGTACAGAGTAATTTTAATACTTGTAGTGGGTCTGGTCAGGGAATTTCTCCACTGAATTCGTGGTCCAGAGGCCTAGGGATGAAGAACAACCAGAATCTAGTGGACTCTCCTGGGGAAAAGAGCGCACGTGATCACCTCAGTGGAGGGGAAGGGCACTATGTGCAAGATGAACACCCAGTCAGATGTTCCGAATTCCCAAGTTCTACGTGCTTGGACCTGAGAGAACATGGGACGAGACTGACTCAACCCTGAGATTGTAGAATCTCGTAAAGGTATTGGGTGTTGCCCAGCCCTCTGCTCTGCATATGTCTGCTAGAGAGGTGCCGTTGGCCAGTGCCCACGAGGATGAAGGGAGTTGTAGGAACCTTGGGCACGCAGCCCGGTCACGGTCTTAGGACGACATGGGTGTCTGCCAGACCGAACTCCAAGCAGGTGTCGCTGACAGAGAACACCTACAGGTCCCCAACCCTCTTGATGGAAGTGAGCACGATGAGGAGGGCCATCTTCAAGGAGAGGGCTTTGAGCTGGACTGATTCTAGCAGCTTGAAGGGGGGTCTCTGAAGGCCTGAAAGGACTATGGAGAGATCCCATGAGGGGAACAGGCATGACCTGGCAGGATTCAGCCTCCGGGCGCCTCTAAGGAACCTGATAATCAGATTGTGCTTCCCTAGGGACTTACCATCCGCTGTGTTGTGGTGAGCCGATAAACCTACATAAACCTTTAAGGTGGAGGGGGACAGCCTCTCCTCTAACCTCTCTTGCAAAAACGAGAGCACTGACCCGACTGCGCATCTCTACGGGTCTTCAGATAGGGAAGAACACCAAATTGCGAACAAGCGCCACTTTAGGGTGTAAAGTTGCCTGGTAGAGGGAGCTCTGGCTTGGTTGATTGTGTCTACGACAGCGGGTGGTAGGCCACTTAGATCTTCCCTCCAGGGGCCAGACATGGAGGTTACAAAGGTCTGGGCGTGGATGCCAGAGGGTGCCCCGTCCCTGAGAAAGAAGGTCCTTCCTCAGGGGAATTAACAAAGGAGGGGCTGTCGTGAGGAGCGTGAGATCCGAGAACCAAGTCCGTGTGGGCCAGTAGGGGACCACCAGAGTGACTTGTTCCTCGTCCTCCCTGACCTTGCACAGCACCAGTGCAATTAGGCTCACTAGTGGAAATGCGTATTTGTGCAGCCCCCAGGGCCAGCTGTGTGCCAGCGCGACTGTCCTGAAAGGAGCCTCCATTAGGGAGTACCAGAGCGGGCAATGGGAGGTCTATTTGGAAGCGAACAGGTCTATCTGTGCTTTGCCAAACCACTCCCAAATCAGCTGGACCACCTGGGGGTGGAGCCTCCACTCTCTGCTGAGCATACCTTGTCACGACAGTGCATCCACTGCCACGTTGAGGTTTCCCAGGATGTGAGTGGGGCGCAATGACCTGAGTCATTGGTGGCTCCAAAGGAGGAGATGGCAGGCGAGCTGTGACCATCAGGAGCGAAAAGAATCCAGGAACTACACAGGGGTGGAAGGGCATCTTTATAAAGACGCGCCCTGAAAAGGATGTTCAACGCCAGTCGTGTATTTGATCTTTTAGAGGAAATAAACTCTTTTAAATATTCTCTTTTAGCGCTGTCGAAGTGCCCAGGGGCAAAGCTGCACTGCCATGCAGAGAAGGAGAAAGCCACTGATATGTGCCATAGGATCCAACAGCGTAAGCTCCGCAGAGGTAAGTGGAACAGAAAGTGATTACAGCTCGCTGATCGCACAACTGCTCGGCTCTGAAGAAGAAATCTGAATTGATAGACGCATGATTCCCTTCTTTTATATCAAATCGAATCAAATCACTTTATTGTCACACTACCATGTACACAAGTGCAACAGTAGGTGAAAGTCTTGTGTGCAATTCCGAGCAACATATCAGTCATGACAGTGACGAGACATATACCAATTACAATAAAAACATATTTACAAAACACAATTTACATATCAAATGTACACATACTTACACAATACAATATTACATACAATGTACAGTAAACAATATACACAATATAAAATACACAAACTATACAAAATAAAAAAATAAGAGTATATCAAATATATACATGTAGTAGTTGTATTGAGGGGAATATATTGGACTGTCCAGTGTGAGATAATAAGATGAAGATTAAGAAGATTAATAAAGTGCAGTGCTGATTGTTGATCGTGAGAGATCAAGTGTTCAAAAGTCTGATTGCTTGGGGGAAGAAGCTGTCATGTAATCGGCTGGTGCATGTCCTGATGCTGTGATACCGCCTGCCTGATGGTAGCAGTGGGAGCAGCCCATGACTCGGGTGGCTGGAGTCTCTGATGATCCTCCAAGCTTTTTTCACACACTGCCTGTTATATATGTCCTGGAGGGAGGGAAGCTCACCTCTGATGATGTTTCTGGCAGTTCGCACCACCCTTTGCAGGGCTTTGCGGTTGTGGGCGGTGCTATTGCCATACCAGGCGGTGATGCAGCCAGTCAGGATGCTCTCTACAGTGCTGGTGTAGAACCGTGTGAGGATGTGGTGGTTCATTCCAAACTTCCTCAGCCGTCTCAGGAAGAAGAGGCGCTGGTGAGCCTTCTTTACAATGGCCTCAGTGTGGACGGACCATGTGAGTTCCTCAGTGATGTGGATACTGAGGAACTTGAAACTGCTGACTCTCTCCACCAGTGCTCCATTAATGGTGATGGGGCTGTGTTCTTTGTCTTTCTTCCTGAAGTCCATCACAAGCTCCTTCTTTTTACTGACATTGAGGGAGAGGTTGTGCTCCTGACACCAGCGTGTTAGTGTGTGTACCTCCTCTCTGTAGGCTGTTTCATCATTGTCAGTGATCAGACCTACTACAGTCGTATCGTCAGCAAACTTAATGATGGCATTGGAGCTATGTATTGCCACACAGTCATCTGTACAGAGAATACAGGAGTGGGCTGAGAACACAGCCCTGCGGGGCTCCAGTGTTGAGGGTCAGTGATGAGGAGATGTTGCTGCCCATTCTAACCACCTGACGCCTGCCTGACAGGAAATCCAGAATCCAGCTGCACAGCGAGCTGTTTAAGCCCAGAGCCTGGAGTTTCTCATCAAGATTGGAGGACACTATGGTATTGAATGCTGAGCTATAGTCTACAAACAGCATTCTCAAATATGTGTTCCTTTTTTCCAGGTGGGAGAGAGCAATGTGTATTGTAGATGCATGGCATCATCAGTGGAGCGGTTGTTGTGGTAGGCAAACTGCAATGATCAGCACAGAGCAGATGTGGTCTCTGATTAGCCTCTCAAAGCATTTGCTGATGATGGGGGTCAGAGCAACAGGACGCCAGTCATTTAAGCAAGTGATTTTGGCTTGCTTCGGTACAGGCACAATGGTTCAGCATGTGGGGACTACAGACAGGAAGAGGGACAGGTTGAAAATGTCCATAAAAACACCAGCCAGTTGGTTTGCACATGCTCTGATGACGCAGCCCGGAATGCCGTCTGGACCCGTGGCTTTACAGATGTTCACCCATTGGAAGGATTGGGTTATATCTGCAACAGAGACGGAGAGTGAACCATAATCTGTAGCGTCAGCCGCGAGTGCTCTCTCCGCGAGGGCGGTGTTATTTTCCTCTAAACGAGCATAACATTTATTAAGCTCATCCGGCTTAATACATTAAGCGGTGTTCAGGGCAGAGTTTTTATTCCCTTTGTAGTCCGTGATGATGTTAATTCCCCGCCACATAATTCTAGAGTCCGTGGTGTTGAACTGTCCTTCAATTTTGTGCCTGTACTGGTGTTTGGGTGTACTGATAGAGTTAAGGACGGCATAACTTGCTTGTTTATGCTCCTCCGCGTTCCCGGAATTAAAAGCGGAGGTCCGCGCATTAAGTACAGTGCAAACATCACTGTTAACCCAAGGTTTCTGGTTGGGGTAGATCCGTATTGTTTTGGTTGGCACAATATCCTCTACACACTTCCTGATGAAACACGTTATGCTATCAGCGTAAGCCTCGATGTCATCATCAGAGGCGGACCGGAACATCTCCCAGTACGCGTGATCAAAACAGTCTTGTATTGATCACTTGTATTAAGAGTCTGATTGGTCCGACCAGCACTGGATCGTTCTGAGGGTGGGTGCTTCCCGTTTCAGTTTCTGCCTGTAAGCGGGCAGAAGCAGAACGGAAGAGTGGTCTGATTTGCCAAATGGTGGGCGGGGGAGGGATTTGTAACCATCCCAGAAAGGAGAATAGCAATGGTCCAAAACCCGGTCCCCTCGGGTGTTGAAGCTGATGTGTTGGTGGTATTTTGGTGCGATTGTTTTAAAGTTGGCTTTGTTAAAGTCCCCGGTAACAATGAATGCAGCATCAGGGTCCGCGGTTTCCTGCTCGCTTATACTCCCATACAGTTCCTTGAGTGCCAGGTCTGTGTCAGCTTGTGGGGGGATGTACACAGCTGTGATAATGACCTCTGTGAATTCCTTCGGTAGGGTACCTATGCTTTTACCTGAGAGGTCTTTTGCTCTATCCGCTCGGTGCAAGGAGATCCCCATGGGTTCGATGGCCGAGTCTGGAATATCAGCAGACATCCAGGTTTCTGTAAGGCAGATAACGCAGCAGTCCCTCGCCTCTCATTGGAAAGAGATCCGCGCTCTCAGCTCGCAGAGCTTGTTGTCCAGAGACTGAACATTTTCCAGTAGTATACTAGGTAGCGGGGGTCAATTTGCGTGACATCTTACTCTGATGAGAACGCTGGCTCTTTTTCCAACTGCGTTTCCGCGGCCGGGCGCCCTTACTAGGGAGTAACAATGAAGGAGGAAGAAACGTTTACGGCGGTTACAATACTCTCTTTATTTTATACATTCTTCATGACAAAGACTGTCTCTCAAGCTCTCGCAATACGCCGCAACGCCAATCAACATCTCGGTCCTGGCCAGGGATCGATGTGACAGAATGGAACGCGCTGAGGACGCCAAACAGGAAACTTTTATTGACAGGCACCCCTGTGCACCGGTGCACCAAATCCACCTGATTACTCCCTCAGCTCCGCAGCGCACCTGTAGGAGGAGCAAAACACACCCAGACACGGCAAAAACCACAATACAAAGTATACAGCCATAACAATCCCCCCCTTAAGAAAAGGAAACTAATATGTTTCCGCCAACAATAAGCATTCATAACCGCACTAACAAATATAATTTAAGTATAGGCCTATACATACACAATAACAACAACATTCCTTACCCCCCGTGAATAAAGTAATAAATAGAAAAAACAAACCTGTTAACTCTTCATCCAAGGCACAACCTAAGAAATGTTCTACAAGGGTGCCCTAGACAATGCATCGGCCACTATATTTTCTGAGCCCTTCAAATGCCTAACATCTAAATGAAAGGGCTGAAGAAAGAGGCACCAACGCATCAGCCGTTGATTTGGATTTTTAAGAGAATGTAAAAATGTAAGCGGATTATGATCACTATAAACTATTACCGCTGAACTGTTCCCACCTACATACACTTCAAAATGTTGGAGTGCTAAAATTAACGCAAGGGCCTCCTTTTCAACAGCGGGTCGGCATTGAGGAATTTGAAGTCCGGTTTACGGTGTGTAATTGTAGAACCAATGTCCAAAAGTGTTTGTCTGTCGTATACAATAAGGCAGACAACATCCAAGACAAAACAAACAATAAACTGCAGTGTTGTGTCGGAGCTCGCAATGCAGCAGACATACTCAGCGCCATCTTAAGTCCAATATACCCGTATATCCGGGGGAGGGACATGCAAATTCTGTCTGTCAATTTCTCATTGGCCTTTTCTCAAGTTCAGAGGTAACTGAGGTCTTCAAAGAAGTCCCCTAGTGTCGCTTCACTTGATACAACGTCGAAGTGAGCGACAGACAGGGAACTATGTTTCCCACCTGCTTTCTCTGGACAGGAATAGAGCAATGTTAATTGAATTAGGCAAAAAGGGTTAGGGTCACAGAGATTTGTGAATAAGGCACAATATACAATGACCCTAATTTCATAAAAAGGAGGTGTGTTTATGATTAAAAATATTTAATAAAAATACTTAACCTGCTATTTCAGCACTGATTTGTCAATAAGACACAGGGTGTTTTAGCACTGAAATAACAGTGAAATTACCTTGATTTTTGATTAACTATATACTTCTATTACACACACACACACACACACACACACACACACACACACACACACACACACATTCACGCACTCACATAAACACACACACACACACACACACACACACACACACAAGACAGAAAATTACAAACTGGCCTCAGGATTTGATTTAACAAACTTAAACGCTTATCCAATGAATTACTCGAGTTACTCAATAGGTTGGTCGCAGCTCAATTTTACTCGATGCTGGACTCAATGAAGGGTTATTGGGAGTTCCCTTTAACGCCAATATCCCGAGAATTGACGGCTTTTTACACACCATTCAGATTACACCAATTTGTGACTCTTCCGTTTGGTTTGTTCGCAGCCCCAGCCTTGTTTCAGCACCTTATGGACAAGGTCCACATTTCTAGATGACATCATAATTTACCGTAATGATTGGTAGCGACAAATGCAACATCTGAGGGCGGTCCTGAGAGCGCTGACACAGGCAGGACTCACAGCCAACCTGAAGAAGTGCGCAATTGGGTGGTGGAAGTGAGGTTTCTGGGGTTCCACTTGGGTCATGGGCAGGTGCATCCACAGGTTGACAAAACTGCAGCGACCGCAGCCTGCCTGGCACCCAAGACCAAAAAGGGGGTAAGGTAGATTTTGGGGCTAGCTGGCTACTACCGAATGTTTGTGCCTAGTTATTCCAAATTCACCAGCCCGCTGACTGACCTTACTTAAATGGTGGCTCCCGATCCAGTCCAGTAGACAGAGTCGTGCCAACAGGACTCCTTATGGTAAAGTCCACACTGTGTGGGGGGCTGCTTTTACATGCACCTGATTTCTCTCTCCCCTTTAGTCTGCAGACGGATGTATCTTACAGGGGCCTGGGGGCGGTGCTCTCACAGGAGGTGGGGGGGGAAGGCCAGTGCTATTTATTAGTCGTAAGGAGAGCCTTCAGGGAGATAAAATATAGTACCATCGAGAAGGAGTGTTTTGCCATCAAGTGGGCTGTTCTGACCCTCCGCTACAACCTGCTGGGTTGGACCTTCATCCTCTGTTCCGATCACACTCCTCTGCAGTGGCTCCACTGCATGAAGGATACTAACACGTGGATCATCTGTTGGTATCTGGCTCTCCAGCCCTTTAAATTCAAGGTGGTCCACAGACCGGGGGCACAGATGGTTGTGGCTGACTTTCTCTCTAGAAATGGGGGGGGGGGGCCTGAGTTAGCGGTGGGGGCATGTGGCATGGGGGGCGTGGTCATGTGTTGGTCTGCAGGAGAGAGAGAGTGGAAAGGTTCTTAATTATCTCTAACACCTGTCTCTCATTATAGTGATGGCGGAGGGGGCACACCAGAGCATCAGAGAGAGGACAGAGTGACCAGAAAGCACAACAGTCAGAGTGTGCTACATTTTTATTACCTTTATGTTTATAATGACGGTTACCATCGTGTGTATAAAAAAACTGCAAATTAAAGAGCTAACCTTGAACCTGTTTTGTTGTCTCCTGACTCCTCCATTGCCCAAACTAAGAACATTTCCACATGCATCAAACAATTCAATGTCAAATGAACAAAGTCAAGTCAAGTCAATTTTATTTGTATAGCACCTTTCACAACACACATCGTTTCAAAGCAGCTTTACAGAAGATCAGCATTAACAGACGATACAACTGTAATGTCTATAAGGTCGATGAATCATCATTGTTTAATTAGATAAAATACGATTCTTAATTGTGTTTAAAAATAATTGAATAATAATTGTATTAATAACCCCAGTGAGCAAGCTGTAGGCAACTGTGGCAAGGAACACAAAACTCCATAAGATGTAGATTAATGGAGAAAAATAACCTTGGGAGATACCAGACTCACTGTGGGGGCCAGTTGCCCTCTGGCTAACATCATGAATATAATGTAAATATTACTTATGTATAGTTAAAGTCATGGTTTAAATTATTAAATTAAGTAAGCGCTAAGGGTAAGTGTTTAAACATCGATTGTGTTTGAACTGTAAGATTAATGACCAATGTCTTTGAAGTCCATCCTTGATTAATTGCTGAAGTTCAAATAGATGCAATTGTCCTTGTTAATTGGCTGATGAAGGCTTTTGTTGGCAATAGTTAGTCTATACATTTCATTTCAAGATCGTAGTCCATCAATAGGCCGAGGTGATGCAGGTTGGAGTTGGCATCAGTTCATCCTCTGAAGTCCATCACAATAGACTGAAGTGATGTTTGGCTGGCACCAGCTGCATTTAGTCATCATCATTCAGCGACATGTAGCAGTAGAGTCCAACACGAAGCAGGAATGGAGCTGGATCCAGCTGGTTCTGGTGACCTCAGGATAGGAGTCCCGAGGTTGAGACATGAAAACAGATAAAATAATATTAGCATAGTTGCCATTACATTTATTGCAGAGTTAGAGATCATGCACAATGTTTCTGGTTTCTGGTTCCGGCAGACCCAACAAAAGCAGCCTAATTGTGGGTTGGAGAATAAATTAGGAGTATGCCTGGCTAAATAGATGAGTCTTTAGTCTAGACTTCAACTGAGAGAGTGTATCTGTATCTCGAACAGTGTTAGGTAGACTATTCCATAGTTTAGGAGCCAAATATGAAAAGGATCTACCTCCTTTTGTGGATTTTGATATTCTAGGAACTATTAACAGGCCAGAATTTTGCGATCTTAATGAACGTGTTGGAATATAGCATGGTAGAAGATCACTTAAGTACTGCGGAGCTAGACCATTCAAAGCTTTGTACGTAGTTAACAGAATTTTAAAATTAATACGGAATTTAACAGGTAGCCAATGTAACGAAGATAAAATGGGGTTAATATGATCATATTTCTTGGTTCTTGTTAGCATTCTGGCTGCTGCATTTTGAACCAATTGAATTTTATTTATTGATCTTGCTGGACATCCTCCCAGTAATGCATTACAATAATCTAGTCTTGAGGTCATGAATGCATGAATTAGTTTTTTTGGCATCAGCAACAGAGAGCATATGCCTTAATTTAGCAATTTTTCTTAGGTGGAAGAATGTTATTCTACAAACATTTGTAAGTTGATTTTCAAATGACAGATTGGTATCAAATATAACACCTAAGTTCTTCGCTGTTGAAGATGATGTAACAGTACATCATCTTCAATTTCATCTATAATTTCAACAGTCAAATTATATTTTAGTGGCTTATTTTTTTAGTTTTTTGGTCCAAAAATTAGTATCTCTGTTTTGTCAGAATTGAGTAGAAGTTGTGTATCGTCGGCATAGCAGTGGAAACTTATTCCATGATTCCTGATAATATCTCCCAGGGGAAGCATATACATGGAGAAAAGCAGAGGCCCTAAAACTGATCCCTGTGGCACTCCATATTTTACTTTTGTTTGGTTTGACAATTCCTCATTTACATAGACAATGTGGTAGCGGTCTGCCAAATATGACTTAAACCATGCTAATGCAACTCCACATATTCCAACATAATTCTCCAGCCTATTCAAAAGAATGTTGTGATCTATCGTGTTGAATGCAGCACTAAGATCTAAAAGCAATAGAACAGAAAAGCAGCCATGATCAGATGATAAGAGCAAGTAATTTGTATCTCTGATAAGTGCAGTCTCTGTACTGTGATGAGGCCTAAATCCTGATAGAAATTCTTCATATATACTATTTCTCTGTGGAAATTAACATATTTGGGAGGATACTACCTTTTCTAGTATTTTTGACATAAACAGGATATTTGAAATCAGTCTATAATTAGCAAGTTCTCCAGGATCAAGTTGTGGCTTCTTAATAAGTGGTTTGATAATTGCCATTTTAAAGTTTCTTGGGACATGTCCTAAGCATAGCGAGGAGTTAATGATATTAAGAAGAGGTTCTGATATTACAGGAGATACCTCTTTTAAGAGCTTAGTTGGTATAGGACCTAACAAACAAGTTGTGGCTTTTGATGTTTCGATATGTTTTGTTAGCTGTTCATGACCTATGACAGAGAAAGATTGACGTTGCACATGAGGAAAATTATTAGGCTCTGTTTTCTGAGGTTCGATGACAGATGATTGCATAATTCCAATTTTATTTCTGATTATTTCAATTTTATCTGTAAAGAAATTCATGAAGTAATTACTCTTGAGCTGTGACGTAATATCTGGTTCTGTTGAGGCTTTATTCCTAACCAATTTAGCCACAGTACTGAATAAACATCTAGGATTGTTGTGGCTATTTTCTATGAGTTTACTAAAATATGCTGACCTGGCAGCTTTTAGTGCCTGTCTGTAGCTACAGACACTATCCTTCCATGCACCTCGAAATACATCTAATTTTGTATTTTTCCACATGCGCTCCATTTTCTGAGCTGCTCTCTTGAGAGCATGAGTGTTATCATTGTATCATGGTGCAGGGCTTATTTCTTTAATTTTCTTTAATCGAGGTGGGGTGACAATATCAAGGGTGCTAGAGAAGACTGCATTTATATTTTTTGTTATTTCATCAAGTTCTTCTGGGCTTTGGGGTATATTGAGTGTATGAGATAGATCTGGAAGATTATTAGTGAAGCTATCTTTAGTGGTTGAAAGAATAGTTCTACCTGAAAGATAGCGTGGTGTAAATTGAGTAACATTAGTTGATTGCAGCATACAAGAGACGAAGTAATGATCCGAGATGTCATCGCTCTGCTGCAGAATTTCTATATTATCAACATCAACTCCATATGAAAGAAGTAAATCTAGCCTATGATTATGGTGATGAGTTGGTCCCGTTACATTTTGTCTGACTCCAAAAGAGTTGAGAATATCAATAAATGCTAATCCCAATGTATAATTTTCATTATCTATGTGAATGTTGAAGTCACCAACAATTAAGGCTCTATCTACAGTAACTACAAGATCTGATAAAAAATTTGCAAATTCACTAAGAAAATCAAAATAAGGCCCGGGTGATCTATACACTGTAGCAAGGGTAAAAGACGACAGAGATTTTTTATTTATATTTGACGGTGCATTATTAAGCATTATTAGTTCCAAAGATTTACATTTATATCCTGTCCTCTGAGTAACACCAAAAACTTCACTGTAAATTGTAGCAACACCTCCTCCTCGACCCTTCAGATGAGGCTCATGTTTATAACAATAACCTGGGGGAGTAGATTCATTTAAACTAATATATTCATCCGGTTTAAGCCAGGTTTCAGTCAAACAGAGCGCATCCAATCTATGATCTGTAATTATTTCATTGACAATTAGTGCTTTGGTAGAAAGAGATCTAATGTTTAGTAGCCCTATTTTTATATGACGTGTATTTTTATTTTGTTTGTTTTGTTCAAGTTTGACCTTAATCAAATATTTTCTAAATGATTTAGTGAGGGTATTGTGTTTAGTAGTTCGGGGAACAGACACAGTCTCTATAAGATATCTAGGTGGTATATCCTATATGTGTTGTAGTTTATGTGACCTGTGTGACGTCTCAAGGCAGCTAGCAGATGTTCGGATTAACCAGTTTGTCTGCTTCCTGACCTGGGCCCCAGTTAGTCAATTACTATCATTATTAATACTATGAGCCAAATTACTAGAGAGGAGAGCTGCACCTTCCCTGGAGGGATGGAGTCCATCTCTTTTAGCAGGTCAGGTCTACCCCAAAAACTCTTCCAATTGTCTACAATTCCTATTTTATTCTTCAGACATCACTCAGACATCTAGCCATTCAGTGACACTAATCTACTATAAACCTCGTCACCACGACGAGCAGGGAGGGGACCACAGCATATTACAGTGTCTGACATCGTTTTTGCAAATTTGGACACCTCTTTAACATTATCTTTAGTGATCTCCGACTGGCGAAGCCGGACATCGTTAGTGCCGACATGGATAACAATTTTAGAAAATCTACATTTAGCATTAGCCAGCACTTGTAAATTTGAATTGATGTCAGATGCTCTGGCCCCCGAAATGCAATTAACAATAGTAGCTGGAGTCTCTATTTCCATGTTCCTTACAATAGAATCGCCGATAACAAGGACTCTTTCAACGTGATTCTCAGTGGGTGTATCACTGAGTGGGGAGAATTGATTGGAAACCCTAACAGGAACGGGAGAGTGGTGTCTCTTTGTTGAGCGAGTATGCCGCCGACCCAGGTGAAAAAGACGTACAATTAAGTGTATTAAAAATGCATTACATTATATTTGTATTGCACTAAAACATATTAAGTACATTTTAATACACTTAATTGTCGTCTTTCACCTGGAACGCACCAAATGCCCTGCAGGGGCTCTACAGCCGGAACCAAAGTGTGTGTGTTGCTCTCTGTACTGCCCGCATCCGAAACAGTATCTACCGGCTTCTCTTTCTCACTGACCTCCTGATAAATTACTTACATTTATCACATGTGAATCCCTCACTGCTGACGGAGGAGGCTATTGTAAGCATGTGACATGCAATGCAGGAACAAATAACATGAGCGGATGCCATGACTTACCGCAAATTGTTTGTTGTTGGTTGTTCCTGAGCGGTGATGGTTTGAGATTGATGTGAATCCCTCACACAATTGTTTGTTGTTGTTGGTTGTTCTTGATAAGTGGTGCTTTGAGATCGATGCAATAATCTGTGTACCGCAGAGGAGAAAAAACAGGTGCGCACTGAAAAAATGCACACAGTTTAATCGCGATAAAAATAGAATGCAGATGTAGGTGGAATATGCACGCAGTTGAATCGCGATAAGAGAATAATACGAGGGAAGACCCAATGAGTGCTTAAAAATGGCAGATGTTTAAGGATTAAACGCTGAAAACAGATATATAAGCGATGCTAAAAAACTAGCAGGCTACAAACACAGACTCTAGCTAGGTGCCAGCAGCAACAGGTAAAATACACGCAGATGAAACAGGAGAAAAGCGGAAAAACTTGAAACGCGGTAAAATGACAAAGGATACAACTATGAACGATGACTACAACGATGAACGTTTGAGAATAAGCAATGCTAAGCAGGCCACAAACAAACTCTTGTGCAGTGTGCGTGCTGCGTGCGTGCGTGCTGTGCCGTCAGCAACAGGAAGTCCAGTGACGTCAGTGCAGCTGAAGGAAAAACTCAATGTCAATCCATCGTTACACATATGCAGGTCTTGAGTCTTCTTATATTTTCAGGTCCTTCTAATCAAATCACATATTTACATCAGATCAGACAGAAATAGTACTTGTGGTACTACTGACACTAATCTCTTAATAAACTTGGGTGGATGTTGTATTTCGGCTTCACTATATGCAACGCATAATTTCATTTCATTTAAACCAACCGATCTGAGTTCAGGAGACTCTGAACGCACAGAGTCATATGATGAATCAACATGGTGCTGATCACAGCAGAGTTTGTTTTTGGAAGAAACACCAACAAAACTACATCTGGTTAGAAACCTCATTAAGTTTTTACACTGAAACCTGTTTCATTCAAAATATTTCAGACTGTAGTTTTATCTGATATGCCGTTTATTTTTTTTTATTTGAGCAATTTATCATGAAATGTTACACTGATAAACAAAATGAACTCTGTATGCTCAGTTTCATTTTAAATATCCTATTTTTACTGTGCATTGTAACATTATCACAATTAATCGGTTCACCCAAAAGCGGAACATTTTTGCTTTCAGAGGCTTTATATGGAGTTAGGATGAAAATAAGGTGCATTTCAAACTGTTCTGAGACCAGTGCAGACAGACAGCACACTGGAGGTTAAGTCATTCACTAAATTGGGAGCAAGGGAGCATCCTATACCTCTCTATGCACTTAAGTGCATTCACTCCTAAAATCTGATCAAAAGTTCAGTTTCAGGCTGCAGATGATGTTTGGATCACTCAACATGTTTGACACACGTGGGACAATGATAATCAGTACATAGATTCACCATTTAACAACTGCTTGTTAGAGTTCTATTTAAGGTGAGCACATTATGAGTGATCTGGTTTGACCCTGATTCTCATCACGCTATGATAAAGTTTGAATGTGTCTGAATTGCATTATTGATAAAGCTGATGAAATTTAGATGAAGATTACAAGAGAAAGACACACATGTGCTCATTTTGATCTGACGGTGGAAGATTCATGGATGCTTTTACACTTGTCTGATGACTGTTGAGCTCTGACAGGGTCGATTCAGGCTGGTCGTGTAACATTAATATCTTCACACAGGCAAACTCATGGATATTTGCACAAACACAAAATATACCCCATGTCATTGCAATCATTCATGTAATCCTGCAGTAATTCATTGGTAGGTAACTCACACTGATACACCTAATAACAGCTCCTAAACACATTATTAGGAAAAATCATACTGAAAACATTAGAATGAATCAGGAATTGATCAGGAATTTTTTGCTCGCCATTTATCCATACTTTTTTTGGAGTATTTTAGAGATAATTACTGTACTGTACTTCAGTAACAAACAAGACATGTGTCTCATGTCATATTATTATTATGGTCAATAATGTCAACAGCTCAATATTATATTTTTTAGAAGACGTCCCTACACACTACATACACTTAGAATACCTTATTCGGAAAGGCACAAATAATGACTTTATTCGTAACATATTATACAAAATAATAGAAAAAAAAATTGTTAAGACTTATTATCCAATGAGCACAAGGATTTTGTAATATTTTAAATAAACATATTTAAAATAACAATGCAATGGTGTGTCTGTGAAGCCAGTATGACTAAAGTATAAACGTTATTAATGAAAATGTGCACACTGTGATTTCAAGTTCAGATCGGATAGCCACTTTGCAGTCTCTGTTTATGTGTGCATCTCAGAAATCTGAGCTTTTTAAGAGTGGCATTGATTATGATACTATAGCCGTGGCGAAAAGCATTGGCAGTGACATCAATTTTGTGTTTTGCAAAGTTTGCTGCTTCAGTATGTGTAGATTATTTTTTCACATGTTTCTATGGTATACTGGAATACAATCGATGTTTAATCACTGACCCTTAACACTTAGTTTAATAATTTTAAACCATGATTTTACCTATACATAATTCATATTTACATTACATTCATAATGTTAGCCAGAGGGGAACTGGCCCCCACAGTGAGTCGGGTTTCTCCCAAGGTTATTTTTCTCCATTAATCTACATCTTATGGAGTTTTGTGTTCCTTGCCACATTCGCCTACAGCTTGCTCACTGGGGCTATTAATACAATTATCATTTAATTATTTTTAAACACTATTAAAAATCGTATTTTATCTAAATTACACAATGATGATTAATCGACTTTATAGACATTACAGTTTTATCGTCTGTTAATGCCTGATATTCTGTAAAGCTGCTTTGAAACGATGTGTGTTGTGAAAGGCGCTATACAAATAAAATTGACTTGACTTGACAATGATAAGCGTTTCATTCGTTTTAAAGGCTTTTATTGGCAAAAACATTCAATATATGTGTCACGATTCCCTTGTTGTCTGCCCTGGGTTTCACTTGTCATTGTTAAATGTACTACACTTCACAGAATCCACCTGCCATTACCACTGCCATTTTGTTCATTGTTCTCACCTGTGTCTAATTCAGTCATCACTCCCTGGTTATTTAAGCCCTGCTTTTTGTTCACTCCTTGTCGTTCGTTGAATGTAGTTCAAGCCTGGTCTGTGTTCCTTGCCCTAGTTCTCTGTTTATGTTTATTTCCCCATTGAGGGTTTTTCCTTTGTTTATTTGTTTGTTCATTTAATAAAGAAGTCCTCTCTCCTCGCTGCCTCATTCGTAACAATATGCAAAGAGTCAATATTTACAGTTTTGACCCTTGATCTTCATAACCTCTACAATTCAATCTGGCATGCTGGATATCAGCTTCTGGGCCAAATCCTGACTGATGGCGATCCATTCTTGCCTTATTAGTGCTCGGAGTTGATCACAATTCGTGGGCTTCTTTTTGTCCACTCGCCTTTTGAGGATTGACAACAGGTTCTCTATGGGATTAAGATCAAGGGAGTTGCCTAGCCACAGATCCTAAATTTCAATGTAATGATCTCCGAGCCACTTTATTATCATTCTTGCCTTGTGACATGGTGCGCCATCATGCTGGAAAATGCACGGATCATCACCAAATTGCTCCTGGATGCGTTGGGAGAAGTTGATCTTGCAGGACGTTTTGATACCATTCTTTATTCTTGGCAGTGTTTTTGTGCAGGATTGTGAGAGGGCCCACTCCCTGTGATGAAAAGCAACCCCACACATGGATGGTCTCAGGATGCTTCACTGTTGGCGTGACACAGGACTCATGGTAGCGTTCACCTTATCTTCTCCAGACTATTGATTTTCCAGATGTCCCAAACAGTCAGAGAAAATAACTTTGCACCAGTCTTCTGCTGTCAAATCCTTGTACTTCCTGCAGAATTTCAGTCTGTCTTTGATGTTTTTCTTGGAGAGAAGTGGCTTCTTTGCTGCCCTTCTTGACACCAGGCCATTGTCCAAAAGTCTTCACCTCACTGTGCGTGCAGATGCACTCACACCAACCTGCTGCCAATCTTGAGCTCTGCACTGCTGGTGACACGATTCATAGCAGACTCAGGAGGAGATTGTCCTGGCACTTGCTGGACATTCTGGGATGTCCTGAAGCCTTCTTCACTGCAGTTGAACCTCTCTCCTTGAAGTTCTTGATGATCAGGTGCAATATTTTTTGCAGCAATTTCCTTGCATGTGAGGCCATATTGATGCAAAGCGATGATGGCTGCACATCTTTCTTTAGAGGTGACCATTGCGAACAAGAACACAATTGTGAAAAAAGCACTTCTTCCCTCCTTTTATATCAATCAGTCTGCTCTTATAATCCAATCAGAATGATAGAGTGATTTCACCCGACTAGTACCCGTTCACACTTTCACAGGTGCTGCTGATATGATTTGTGAAATTATGTTAGCTGGTCATTTTGTGCCAGGATGAAAAACTGTGAAATTTGGGTTTTTGTGATTAAGTTCATTTTTTTGGCCAATTAAGCTTTTTGCAATTACTTAAAATGCATCTGATCACTCTACACAATAATCTAGAAACAATGTGAATCAACACCACAACAACTGATGCTTAAAAATTTGCGAAACACAAAATGTATGTCACTGCCAAAACATTTGGCAACGGCTGTATATCATATATACTTTCCACTTTTTTAAATTTCTATGTTTATTTTTAAAACCTTTCGAGTGAGATAGACGAGGACATGCATCTGTGTTTCACTCACTCCTCAAGCAGACAGCACGCATCGCAATAATTTTTTCTGGCAATGTAAAATTAAGCAATCTCATGAATATCACAAAGATTTTAATGTGCTTTACAGTTTATAATTCTTGTTGCACAAATCTGTTTTGTATACTATTCTTATGATAGTGAAACTTTGTAGTATGGCACTTTTCGTACCACTGTCTCCTTAAGATGATTCGCTTATGTTTTCCTCTTTTGTAAGTCGCTTTGGATAAAAGCGTCTGCCAAATGAATAAATGTAAATGTAGTTGGCCACTTGATTTTGAAAAGAGCATCATTAGACTAATTTCACGATTCTTACTGGCTGCACAATTAATCAAAATAACAATTTAATATGATCATAATTAAATGTGATTAAATTAAATGAATAGCATACATTGTGTGTACTTCAGAGTGAACAGGTGACACCCTTTTCTAAGTTCATGGATGCACTCAGAGGTGCATTTCCCATACAACTATGTAACTCACTGCTTAACCACCATAGTGCGATGCATCGTTGGAGAAAATACCGTGATAAACCGTAGTAAGTATTCATCGTTTGAACCATGTTGGTTCAACAATATTGAGCTGTCGTTAATGACGTTACACAGGGGGTGGAGTTATAATGTTTGAAGATATCAAATTATAAAAGCTCATTAACACCTACTCCAGAAATATATTACATTTGTGAAAGCTGCTGAAGATATGAAAGCTGCGTGCACAATATAAATGTGACATATACATTATGCTGCAATAGTGGGGATTCCCTTTACATCAGACTTCGGGGTTCCCCCGACGCAGTTGAGTACATACGCACATATACACTCTTCAAAAACATATAAGAAATTCTCTAGTTAACATGGACACATAAGCTGTGTTCTTTGACAGAAACCATGTATGTTGAAGTGCTTTCTCTTAACAGACTTTAATCCCTTTAATGGCTGTATTCACATTTATGTGACGTTTGAACACTGCTTTCTGCAAAACCCCAGCAAAAGCAGTTTCCATAAGTGCATGTAAACAGCTTTTAAAATGATAGCTGTTTGTGAATGTTTGTTAGAACTACGATTTTGGAAAACCCCAAATTGTTGAACTATGTAGGCAACGATGGAACCATAGTTGGCTAATGATGATTTTACAGTAACGCACCAAAGAGCGGTTTGCGTGCTACTGTAGAAATGACTATTGCATAGGATAAAACAAATCTAATCTGAAAAATAATACAATAAACCACAATATTAATTTAGTATAATAATATTCAACTGGGTTCAAAAACCTTCACATTTGTAGAAAATATGTTTTAGTAAAAAAAAATATTATAATTTGATTACTGTATTGTTATATATTTGTGCATATAAATAAAAAAAATTAAACATAATTTTTCCTTGTGTTCATTCAAATAAAATGGTGGAAATCATGACTAAATCAAATATGAAGATAGAGCTCATTTTGCAGCCACATGATGTAACGCTGGGAAGAAAGTTCAGGAGCTGGATCTAGGTGCGGCAATGGAGTTTAATGAAAAATAAACAAATGCAAATAACTGGGAGACACAGGAACAAAGAAAACATCCAAGATGGGAAATAAGAACATAAACAGGAAAAACATCCACGAAGGGCACATGCAAAACACGGTAGATCTGGATACATACACATATAAATTCATACAAGTACATACAACAACTGACCAAGACTGAACAGAAATCAGGGCATTATATACACAAAGACTAATAAGTAAATGAAACACAGGTGAGGACAACAGAAGACAACTGGCAGTGATGAGGGCAAGGAATTATGGGAAGTGTAGTCCATGGGCAAAACACAGGGCAGACAACAGTGAAACGTGACATAGCCCCCCTTCTAAGGAGCAGATTCTAGACCGCAAAGACAGGGAGGCAGGGCCAAGATGGAAACGGGGACTAGGGAGACCAGAGCAGGTCAGGGGATGGCTAGCAGACCAAGGTGACCAGAGCAGATCTGGGGGACAGTCTGGAGACCAAGGGGGTGACCTCAAGGTGGGGGCTGGGTCAGGAGGCCTGGGAGGCAGCCACAGGAAGGGGACTGGGTGAGGTGGCCGGGGAGGCGGCCACAGGACGGGGACTGGGTCAGGAGGCCTGGGAGGCAGCCACAGGACGGGCACTGGGTCAGGAGGCCTGGGAGGAAGCCACAGGATGGGGCCCGGGAGGCAGCCACAGGACAGGGACTGGGTCAGGGGGCCCGAGAAGTGGCCATATGACCACAGCCATGGAGGACTTCGAGGGTGGAGCCATGGAAGGCGGAGTCAGGAAGGACTTCGGGGGCGGAGCCTTTGTAGGCGGGGCAATGGAGAACTCCAGGGTCGGAGCCATGGTAGGCGGAGCCATGGAAGGCTCTGGAGGCGGAGCCATGGAAGCCTCAGGAGACAGGGGTGTGGAAGGCTCAGGAGACAGGGCCGTGGAAGGCTCAGGAGACAGGACCGTGGAAGGCTCAGGAGACAGAGCCGAGGAAGGCAGAGCCGTGGAAGGCTCAGGAGACAGAGCCGTGGAAAGCGGAGCCATGGAAGTCTCTGGAGACGGAGCCATGGAAGGCTCAGAAGACAGAGCCATGGATGGCAGAGCCGTGGAAGGCTCTGGAGGCAGATCCGTGGAAGGCTCGGGAGGCGGAGGAGTTGAAGGCTCGGGAGGTGGAGCCGTGGAAGGCTTGGGCGGTGGAGCTCTGGAAGGCTCGAGGCGGAGCCGTGGAAGGCAGAGCCCCAGAAGGCTCGGGAGGTGGAGCCCTGGAAGGCTTGGGAGGCAGAGCCGTGGAACACTCGTGAGGCGGAGCCCTGGAAGGCGGAGACTGGGGAATAGAAGCCTTTCTTCTCCTCCTCCGGACGGACGAGGCTGGCAACGCTGGCTCTGGGACGGACGAGACTTCCAGCTCATTGGCCGTGTTAGGCATGGGTGTTGGCTCGTTGGCCGTGGCAGGTGTGGGAGTTGGCTTGTTGGCTGAGGCAGGCATGGGCGTTGGCTCATTGGCCGAGGCAGACGTGGGTGTTGGCTCGTTGGCCGTGAGCTCGTTGGCCGTGGCAGGCGTGGAATGTTCAGAAGCTGAAGCCGGGATTGAGAGAGGTGGTTCCTCTGCAGCGAATGTCTCCAAAATGAGCTCCACATACTCCTTCCATGTGTAAGCACCGGTCTCTGGCAATTCCCCACCGGCATGTTGGTACTCCGATTCGATAGATGTCCTTCAGGGCTTTGTCATCTAAACTGGTGTGGATGGCCACGATGGAGAAGAACTCGAATTGTTAAATCCGCCTGGCTTAGTTCTATGAAGTACGCCGCTAGATCCATTTTGTGGTCAGTTGTTCTGTAACGCTGGGAAGAAAGTTCAGGAGCTGGATCTAGGTGTGGCAACAGAGTTTAATGAAAAAAAAAACAAATACAAATAACTGGGAGACACAGGAACAAAGAAAACATCCACGATGGGAATCAAGAACATAAACAGGAAAAACATCCACGAAGGGCACAGGCAAAACACGGTAGATCTTGATACATACACATTTAAATTCATACAAGTACATACAACAACTGACCAAGACTGAACAGAAATCAGGGCATTATATACAGAAAGACTAATAAGTAAATAAAACACAGGTGAGGACAACAGAAGACAACTGGCAGTGATGAGGGCAGGGAATTATGGGAAGTGTAGTCCATGGGGAACAGATGACAGAGGCAAAACACAGGGCAGACAACAGTGAATCGTGACACATGACCCAGGACTACTATGGTGCTGTCAAGAAGTCACGCTGTTGTTGTTTATTACAGATACAAACTGAACCCGGTTTTTGTTTGTTTTTTTGTTTAATAATATGTTTGGATTTTGAGGAAGATCAATTCACAGTTGACAACACATAATCCGCTTTATCTTGTAAGAATAAAAGAATAACACTTTATAATTAAATATAAGAAGAAGAAGATTATTTGGTTCTGTCGATCAGTGGATTTGTATATTCTCAATAAATTAAGAATTTGTATCAATGTGTTCAGTATCTTACTTAATGTCACTTTCTCTGATTCGACTTTCGTCCAGATCCTCGATAAACTTCTCTCCCTTCATCCAGTAGATGAGTGGACTCGCATCACCACTGTAGCCGAAGAACGCTCGACAGGTAAGATTCACAGCGCTGCCTGCAAACACACATTACAAGAGTTGACATTCTCCATCGGATTACTGAAAACAGCAGCAGAGATGTATTTTAACACCCTCTCATACATAATCATTTCCCAGATGTCTGTTTATAATGATGTAAAAACAACATCTTGTTCTTTATTATTTCCAGCAGAAAGGCAGTCTAAAAACTCTTTTCTTATTTGGTCTCTCTGGACAAACAAAAGCGGCGACAGAGACTTTTGCAAGAACACTGTAGAGGTGAAGTTTGGTGTTTCAAGAAATAAAAATAAACACTACAGCAAAACAGCATTATACACACACACACACACACACACACACACACACACACACACACTGCATCTGAAGGAAATACAGCCGGTGTGGAGCCCAGTGGTTCTGCACTTAAAAAGCGAAGTGGCTCAAATATACTTTGTTAAAGATGACACACATGCTATGGTAACCTGCAATATATATAAATTGTCTTTCAAATATTACAAAAATACCAATGCTAAGCAAAAACATTTAAAAAGGCACTCAACATGATTAGCATGACTTTGTGTGTTATGACGTCTGTCCTGGTTGATGTTACCTCCTTATATATATAAAAAATACATATCTGCAATAATTTAGAAAAGCCATTCAAGTTTGACCTGATGGAATTAATTCCCATTGTCTACAGACTACTGTTCACTCCTTCAAGAATGCGTTTCGCCAAATGTAAGTCCCATGACAGAATCCATCCCCCTTATCGCCTGCAAGCTTGATCCTGTGTCCACCCGTAACATCTGAACAAGCAGTTGCAAGAGGAAGGGGAACAGCCAGTAGCACGACGGGACCCGAGAACCCGTCACACACACACACACACACACACACACACGCACACACATACAGACACACACACACACACACACACACGCACACACAATCACACACTCTCACACACACACTTGCACTCACAGACACACACACACACACACACACACACACATACACTTGCACTCGCACACACACACAAACACACACACTCACACACACACACTCACACACACACACACACACACACTCACACACACACACACTCACACAGCAGGGCAGCGATATTTTGCTGAATTATTCTGTCAGATTATTCAGAACTGCTCTAAATATTAGAGTGAATAAATCTCCCTAAATGACATGAACTTTTATGAAGACATTCTCCTGTTCTGACTCTGAATCTGAAAATGAACACAGTCCAGATAAAAGTCTTAAAAGTCTATGAGAGAATTAATGAGCACATTCTTGAGAGACACATTAATCAAGGAATAATGAGCAGTTTCATCATCACGCCACTGGAGGTCACTGCAGCACCATCTTTCACAATACCGATACAAAAAACAAGAATCTACATTTGGTATTCGATAATTAGGGAAAACTCATCACGTACAGCCAGACAAAAATAAAGTTTGATCATTTTTAAATAAAAAACAGAAAAACTTTAAAATACACAAGATGCTCTCTGGGACATTCTCAAATCATGCTAGAGAACATGCTAATCAGGCTTACAAAAAAGACATTCTAAAATTCATGTTGAATTTTCTATTCAACTTTTCACTCAAATTGTTTTGCTGACTAATTAATTTATTAGCTGTTGACTGGGGGCTTTAAGACATTAAGGCACCATTTTCTGTGAAGCTGCTTTGAAACAATGTTGATTATGAGAAGAGCTATACAAATAAAAATGAACAATTTTTAATTGAAGTATTTCCACAAGTGGTCTCAAACTTTTGGGCCCCACTGCATGTTTGCTTAAGAATGATTTATTCTCTCCATACCAGAATAAGGTGGGAAATGATTTAATTGAAGGATATATACATTATAAACACAACATACATGTACATTTGTGAGAATACATAATGGAGTGGTGGTGTAGTGGGCTAAAGCACATAACATGTAATCAGAAGGTTGCTGGTTTGATCCCCACAGCCACCACCACTGTGTCCTTGAGCAAGGCACTTAACTCCAGGTTGCTCCGGGGGGATTGTCCCTGTAATAAGTGCACTGTAAGTCACTTTGGATAAAAGCGTCTGCCAAATGCATAAATGTAAATGTAATCATATGTACATGTAATATATACACAAACACTACGGGTCAGAAGTTTGGGGTCACTTGACTGAAATATTTCTCATGATCTCAAAATTATGTTGATCTGAAGGCGTATGATTAAATGTTTGAAATTAGTTTTGTAGACAAAAATATAATTGTGCCACCATATTAATTTATTTCATTATATAACTCAAATTAATTAAAAAATGTTTTTGGAATGGATGACTTTGACTGAATAATAAAGAAAAGTAACCAATAAGTGCCCAACATAGATGGGAACTCCTTCAATGCTGTTTAAAAGCATCTCAGGGTGATTCCTCAAGAAGCTGCTGGAGAAAATGTCCAGAGTTCATGTCTGCAAATTCTAGAGAAATGGACACTACTGTGAAGATGCCCAAATATATCTCAGTTTGGATTAGTCACAACATAATTCCCATAGTTCCATTTCTGTTATTCCATAGTTTTCATGACTTTACTAATATACTAAAATGTGAAGATAAAAATGATAAATATAGCTGCAAGCAGCAATGCGGATTCCTCCTCAAAATGGCAAATCATTTAAAACTGATCAGTAGAGGGTTGGGGTTAAACCCTCTCAATGGATGAATCCAAAAAACACGTATTTCTGTCTGAATCCTAAACTAAACATTTTCAGTGTACAGGAAAATTCATCATACCGGACATTATGGATCCTTGAGGCTTTTTTGTTTCCAATGAGAAATGAGGAATGTACATTAAGTTTCAGACGAATTTGACAAATTGGGTGAAAATGCCATCAGTTTGAAAATTGGACATTTGGGCGTGGTTTGTAGCACCCCCTAAGGATGAATGTGGGCCATTCTTGATTTGTGGGTTCCTGTTGGCCTGTAGTATCAAAGTAGCAATTTAGAACATTTTTGAACAGAAAATGAGACATTTGGGCATGGTCTGTAGCGCCCCCTAAAGGGCGAATGTGGGCCATTCTTGGTTTGTGGGTTCCTGTTGGCCTGTAGTATCATTGTACCAAATTAGAAAATTTTTGACCGGAAAATGAGAATTTTGACGTGGCCTGTAGCGCCCCCTAGGGGCGAATGTTGGCCATTCTTGTTTTGTGGGTTCCTGTTGGCCTGTAGTATCAATGTACCAAATTAGCATTCATTTTATGCATTGTAAAAATAAGTGAATGTTAAAGGGTTATTCGATCATTTCCTCACCCTCATGCAGTCCCAGATGTGTACGACTTTCTTCTGCAGAAATTTAATGAAGATGTTTAGAAGAATATCTCAGCTCTGTTGGTCCTTTCAATGTAAGTAAATGAGAAGTGGTGAGAAACAGATCAATAATTAAGTCATTTTTTACTATAAATCTCTACTTTCACTTTCACAAGCGCTCTTCTCTCTTAAGAGTTCTTTTTCTGGTTTTTTTTTTTTTTTTTTTTGTGATTTACATAAGCATATCACCCCTCCTGAGCAGGGTGGACAATTTATAGTAAAAAAATAAAAATACTCTATATACTACATATATTGATCTTTTTCACACCTACACCTATAATATCCCTTCTGAAAGTATGGATTAAACCACTGGAGTGTTATGGGTTACTTTTTATGTTGCATTTATGTGATTTTTTGTTGATGTGAGTTCTGATCACCATTCAAGTGCATTGAAAGCACCAACAGGCCTGAGAAAGAAAGAAATACACATCTGGGATAGAAAGAGGGTGAGTAAATGATGAGAGAAATATCTATTTGGGGTAAACTAATTTTATTTGAAAGACTATCTAGGCACATAATAACACTGCATAGCTGTGACTGTTTATGACTATTTCAAAATGTAAAAGCTCACACTTTAAATGGTCAGTGCTTTGATTTTTAAATCATTAAAATAGCAACAGATCCAGTGAAAAAAAAATGGAGATTGAGTGATTGTTTTTACATTTTACATGCCATTCAAAAAAGTGGCATTCTACCACGTAAGAGAGAAATAAAAAAAACTTAAAATAATACCATTTGTACTTTTCAATTACTTCGGATGTCAATGCACTGGGCGAAGTCTAAATTGTTACTGTCTCTTTAAGAGGCTTTTATCGCATGATACGATATTCAAGGCACAGTTCTGTTTAATCTTTTGAGAACTGTGAAGTATCATTATTTTCGTTCTGTGCAATGCTTTTTGCATCTGTATTCATTTCAGAGATTATGGGTGTGAGGTGATAAAATACACTGCGTGAATGGTTGACGGTTCACTTGAATTTTGTGACGTGTTTCAGAAAGATTATCGCGAAGACAGACTGAGCACCCAGTTTATTTTCTTTATTTTACAAAAGCACAAGGTTTTGTTGTTATTGTAATTGTACACAAATAAAAGGACACATTTCATAGTTCGTAATGATGTCTCGCATGTTTCTGTATGGGCAAAAATGATGCAGTATTTTATTTAAGTTGTTTCCGCTGTTTCGAGAGAAACATCTAACAGGATATCACCTGGAATAATGCCAGAATTCAATATAATTATACAAGATTTCTTTCTCAACTGTTTGTTCACTTGAGACATAACAGACTCCTCAATATATCATGTATTTTGACAGTTTGTTGTATGAAATTGTCCGTTCAGACGCAAGCAGCAGCGAAAGCGAAATCTCATCGGAGTGCGAGCGTTTTAGACGCGACGCGGCTCGCTGTGTCACACAATCTGCTCGCAAACATGTATTTTAGTTGTTTTCACATTTGTTGTGTTGATTAGTGTAAAATCGCTTGAATGGTCAAACAGGCAAACATTGTATACAACCGACAAACCTTCGTGAAGATGCGAGCAAAAATGATCTCGCCTCGCGGATTTCGTGTTGTCAGAGACAATTAGACAACATCATTCTCGGAAGTTTTGATACGTTAGGTTAACGCTGTCTCGATAGAGAAAAATCTAACAGGACATCACAGCGGCATCACTAGACCCCTTCAATAATTCATAATTCAATATATTGATACCCGATTTCTTTATCAACTGTTTGTTCACTTTAGACATAGCAGACACCCCAATATATCATGTATTTTGGTGTATGAAATTGTCCGTTCAAACACGAGGCGAAAGAGAACTCTCTTCGGCGTGCGAGCGTTAGACGCGACGCGACGCGGCTCGCTCACTGTGTCACACAAACTGCACGCAAACATTTATTTGAGTTGTTTTGCCTTTGTTGAGTTGAATAGTGTAAAATCGCTTGACTATTCAAATTGGAAAGCATTAAAACACACAATTGACTTACCTTCGTGAAGACACAAGTAAAATGTAATTTGGCTTCTAAGTCTGGAGCTCCACCGAAATGCTTCATTAGAGAGATTGCTACAGAAGAGCTGCATGTGGTAGACAGAGTTACTCCAGTAGAGGGAGCCTCTTTGCTCAGCCAATGTAAGTGAATGGGATTTTACATGTGGACCGTATTTATCCAGTAGAGGGGGCACTTTTGCTCAGCCATTGTAAATCAATGGGATTTTTAAAATTTTTGATCATCTTTTGTGTGTACATTTACATAAACACGTCCATTTCAGCCATTTTGTATTGTATTCATTT